>NW_026705145.1:1005000-1162817 GCF_029867415.1 Vicia villosa | reverse complement strand
GAGACAAAAGCCCTTGCCTTAATCCAGAAGTATGAAGCCTTCAAGATGGAGGATGATGAAGACATTGAAAAGATGTTTTCAAGATTTCAAACTCTTACTGCTGGATTGAGAGTTCTTGACAAGGGATACACCAAGGCTGATCACGTAAAGAAGATCATCAGAAGCTTACCTAGAAGATGGGGTCCTATGGTGACTGCATTCAAGATTGCAAAGAATCTGAATGAAGTTTCTCTGGAAGAGCTTATCAGCGCCTTGAGAAGTCATGAAATAGAGCTGGACGCAAATGAGCCTCAAAAGAAAGGTAAGTCTATTGCATTAAAATCTAATATCAAGAAATGCACTAACGCTTTTCAGGCCAGAGAAGAAGATCCTGAAGAATCAGAATCTGAAGAAGAAGATGAACTGTCCCTGATTTCCAGAAGGCTAAATCAACTCTGGAAGACCAAGCAAAGGAAGTTCAGAGGCTTCAGAAGTTCAAGGAAATTTGAACGTGGAGAATCTTCTGATGAAAGAAGATTTGACAAGAAGAAGGTCATGTGCTATGAATGCAATGAGCCTGGACACTACAAGAATGAATGTCCAAATCTTCAGAAGGAAAGTCCCAAGAAAAAGTTTCATAAGAAGAAAGGTCTTATGGCAACCTGGGATGAGTCAGAAGATGATTCAGAAGATGAGCAGGCCAACTGTGCGCTGATGGCGACAGAAGATGACGGATCAGAATCTACATCAGAATCAGATTCTGAAGAGGTATTTTCTGAACTTACTAGAGATGAGTTAGTTTCCGGTCTAACTGAACTTTTGGAACTCAAGTCTCAGATTAGTCTCAAATACAAAAAGCTGAAAAAGCAATTTGAATTTGAAACAAAGAAGCTTGAGTTGGAGAATTCTGAATTAAAAGAAAAACTTTTAAAATTATCCAATAATGTTGGATCTCCTTCTGATTCAGAAAAATCCACTCCCAGTCTAAACCATATTCTGAAAGAATATGATTTAAGTTTCAGGAAGTTCTTATCTAGAAGTATTGGCAGAAGTCAGCTAGCTTCTATGATATATGCCGTATCTGGAAACAAAAGAGTTGGCATTGGTTATGAGGGAGAAACCCCATACAAACTTGAACCTGTTGATGAGATGAAAATCACATACAAGCCATTGTATGATCAGTTCAAGTATGGCCACTCACATGATATTAGGCACACTTCACATGCTCAAAGTTTTCACATTACACACACTAAGAAGCATGTGACACAACCTAGGAAATATCATGAAACTCACATTAAGAATTATCATGCTGTTCCTCCTATTGCTTATAATGTCAAACCCAAGTTCAATCAGAACTTGAGAAAATCTAACAAGAAAGGACCCAAGAAAATGTGGGTACCTAAGGATAAGATTATTCCTATTGCAGATATCCTTGGCTGCAAGAAGGACAAAGTACAACATGTCATGGTACCTGGACTCTGGATGCTCACGACACATGACAGGAAGAAGGTCTATGTTCCAAGACCTGGTGCTTAAGTCTGGAGGAGAAGTCAAGTTCGGAGGAGATCAGAAGGGCAAGATAATTGGCTCTGGAACTATAAAGTCTGGTAACTCTCCTTCCATTTCTAATGTACTTCTTGTAGAAGGATTAACTCATAATCTCTTATCTATCAGTCAATTAAGTGACAATGGTTATGACATAATCTTCAATCAAAAGTCTTGCAAGGCTGTAAATCAGAAGGATGGCTCAATCCTATTTACAGGCAAGAGGAAGAACAACATTTATAAGACAGATCTGCAAGATCTTATGAGTCAGAAGGTGACTTGTCTTATGTCTGTTTCTGAAGAAGAGCAGTGGGTCTGGCACAGGAGATTAGGTCATGCTAGTTTGAGAAAGATCTCTCAGATTAACAAACTGAATCTTGTCAGAGGACTCCCTAATCTGAAATTCCAATCAGATGATCTTTGTGAAGCATGTCAGAAGGGCAAGTTCTCCAAACCTGCATTCAAGTCTAAGAATGTTGTTTCTACCTCAAGGCCATTAGAACTCTTGCACATTGATCTGTTTGGACCAGTCAAAACAGCATCTGTCAGAGGAAAGAAATATGGATTAGTCATCGTAGATGATTATAGCCGCTGGACGTGAGTAAAATTCTTGAAACACAAGGATGAGACTCATTCAGTGTTCTTTGATTTCTGCATTCAGATTCAATCTGAAAAAGAGTGTAAAATCATAAAGGTCAGAAGTGATCATGGTGGTGAATTTGAGAACAAATCCTTTGAAGAATTCTTCAAAGAAAATGGTATTGCCCATGATTTCTCTTGTCCTAGAACTCCACAGCAAAATGGGGTTGTAGAACGAAAGAATAGGACTCTTCAAGAAATGGCCAGAACCATGATCAATGAAACCAATATGGCTAAGCATTTCTGGGCAGAAGCAATAAACACTGCATGCTATATTCAGAATAGAATCTCTATCAGACCTATTCTAAATAAGACTCCCTATGAATTGTGGAAGAATAGAAAGCCCAACATTTCATATTTCCATCCTTTTGGATGTGTATGCTTTATTCTGAACACTAAAGATCATCTTGGTAAGTTTGATTCCAAAGCACAAAAATGTTTCCTTCTTGGATATTCTGAACGCTCAAAAGGCTACAGAGTATACAATACTGAAACATTGGTTGTAGAAGAATCAATCAATATCAGGTTTGATGATAAGCTTGGTTCTGAAAAACCAAAGCAGTTTGATAATTTTGCAGGTTATGATATTGACATATCAGAAGTTGTTGAGCCAAGAAGCAATGCATCAGAAGCAGAGCTTCTCAGAAGCAAAGAATCTGAAGATCAAGTATCAGCTTCTCTGGAGGATCTAAGCATTTCTGAAGAGCCATCTGTCAGAAGATCATCCAGACTCATCTCTGGTCACTCAGAAGATGTCATTCTTGGAAAGAAGGATGATCCAATCAGAACAAGAGCATTCCTTAAGAACAATGCAGACTGTCAATTAGGTCTTGTATCTTTGATCGAGCCAACTTCTGTTGATCATGCTCTAGAAGATCCAGACTGGATAATTGCTATGCAAGAAGAACTAAATCAGTTTACAAGGAATGATGTTTGGGATCTTGTTCCTAGACCAGATGGATTCAATATAATTGGCACAAAATGGGTCTTCAGAAACAAGCTCAGTGAGAAAGGTGAAGTGATAAGGAACAAAGCCAGACTGGTGGCTCAGGGTTATAGTCAGCAAGAAGGGATTGACTATACAGAAACCTTTGCACCAGTGGCCAGGTTAGAGTCTATTCGTCTATTAATTTCTTTTGCCACTCAACATAACATCACTCTCTATCAGATGGATGTTAAGAGTGCCTTCTTAAATGGTTATATAGATGAAGAAGTTTATGTCCATCAACCTCCTGTTTTTGAAGACGCTATGTCTCCTAATCATGTTTTTAAACTTAAGAAATCATTGTATGGATTGAAACAGGCTCCCAGAGCTTGGTATGAACGCTTAAGTTCTTTCCTTCTGGATAATGGTTTCACTAGAGGAAAAGTGGACACTACTCTCTTTTGTAAAACCTTTGAAAAGGATAGTCTAATCTGTCAAATATATGTAGATGATATTATTTTTGGAACATCTAATGCTACACTTGGAAAGGAGTTTGCTGAGTCTATGCAGGCTGAGTTTGAAATGAGCATGATGGGAGAACTCAAGTATTTCCTCGGAATACAAATTAATCAAACATCAGAAGGAACGTATGTTCACCAAACCAAGTATGTGAAGGAACTTCTGAAGAAGTTTAATCTTCTGGACTGCAAAGAAGCCAAAACTCCTATGCATCCAACATGCATCCTAGGTAAGGATGAGGTAAGTAAGAAGGTAGATCAGAAGTTATACAGAGGTATGATTGGATCTCTCCTATATTTGACTGCTTCTAGACCTGACATTCTGTTCAGTGTTTGTTTGTGTGCTAGATTCCAATCAGATCCTAGAGAATCTCATTTAACTGCTGTTAAGAGAATTCTAAGGTATCTGAAAGGTACTACTAATGTTGGCTTAGTTTACAGAAAATCTAAAGAATACAACTTAGTAGGATTCTGCGATGCTGATTATGCTGGAGACAGAATTGAAAGAAAAAGTACTTCAGGAAGTTGCCAATTTCTTGGAAGTCATTTGATCTCCTGGTACAGCAAGAAGCAAGCAACTATTGCTCTATCAACGACAGAAGCAGAATATGTCGCTGCTGCTGGCTGTAGTACACAAATGCTCTGGATGAAGAGTCAGTTGGAAGATTATCAGATATTTGAGAGTAACATTCCTATATTCTGTGATAATACTTCTGCTATATGTTTATCTAAGAATCCTATTCTTCATTCAAAAGCTAAACATATTGAGATAAAACATCATTTCATAAGGGACTATGTTCAGAAGGGTGTTATATCTTTAAACTTTGTTGATACAGACCATCAATGGGCTGATATCTTTACAAAACCCCTGGCTGAAGATAGGTTTAAGTTCATTCTGAAGAACATCAGTATGGATTTATGCCCAGAATGAGAAGATGAGAAGTTCTTATATATGAGTATCTTCTGAAATGAATGTGGAACATTTTTTTAATCAGAAGTTCTGATTGAATTCTTTTAGAAATTATGTTTCGGTTATTACTAACGTTTCATTGTCTAAGTTGATTCAGAACCTCTTTTAAAGCAAAACAGCTGTTACGTTTTATCTCGGGATGGTAAACCTGTCGTTACTATTCATGGATAAGCGCGCGTGCAGTTGAAGGGACGCCGACCATAGGTAACTGTGCTAGTCACCTTATTTGTCTTTATTATCTCTCCTCACGTCACGTAACATTAAATGCTAGTCATCATTCGTTTCATTTTATTTCCTTTTAAATTCTCTTCAAAATGGTTTTTGGTTTTCTATCTCCTTGCATTCCTCATAAAGTTTGTCTCTCCCTCTCTTCCATAAAGTTTGGTCTTAGTAGTTTTATTTTTCTCTGTTGCACATCTTCTTGTAATCCTCTTTTGCTTATCAATGAAAAAGTTTCTTTGTGTTTTACATTCCAGTAAATGTTTTCTTTTGTCGTTTTATACATCTGAATCTTTTTAAATATTCTTTTTGATGTTATGACAAAAAGGGGGAGAAGATAAATGATAAATGATTTGATTAAATCTATCAGTTGCTGGGTAAAGGCTCCCACACATTCACTAACAAGAACTGCAAGTTCTATATGGTTTAAGTGTTTTGCAGGTACAGAGAAGTGAAGTAAATCTTCAGAAGCAAACACTAGAAGCAAAACCATAAGAAGCGTTATTCTGTAAAAGGAATAAGCTCTTGGAAACTGAAGCAAGCTGAGTGCTGTCAAGCTTCAGAGATCAGAAGCAAGAAAGAAGAATGAATCAGAAGCACTGATAATAGAATTTGAATATCATTGTCTATCCTGTTCTGACAAAATTCTATTTGCTCTAATACATATAATGTTATGGCTCTGATACATTATTTGCTCTGATACATTATTTCAGCCTATATGGCTCTGATACATATAATGTGTTCAAACATACATTTTATGTTCTAACTCGCTCATGCTGACTTTTGTCGTTTAGTTTTTGTTCTGTAACATTTCAGGATGTAGAGATGCTCTGATGATGCTCTGGTACATTCAACAATGTTCTGATACAAATCTAGCATGAAGTGATGATGGTAGACATTCAAAGTTCTGAAGCTATCCGAGGGAAGCAGAAATCAGAAGATGTGAATGTTCTAAAAGATCCAGAAAACTCAAGTTCTGAAGCTGTCCTGAATGGAAGCAGAAGTCAGAAGCTGTGAATGTTCTGAAGATCAAAGAAATTCAAGTTCTGAAGCTGTCCTGAATGGAAGCAGAAGTCAGAAGCTGTGAATGTTCTGAAGATCAAAGAAATTCAAGTTCTGAAGCTGTCCACGATGGAAGCAGGAATCAGAAGCTGTGAGTGTTCTAAGGATCTAAAGAAATTCAAGTTCTGAAGCTGTCCAATGGAAGCAGAAGTCAGAAGCTATGAATTCTCTGAAGACAGAAGCTTATATGATCGTCTCTACCGAAATAATCAGGGAAGTCTTTTATCAAAGTTCTTCGAGTATTTATTTCAGGGGGAGATTATTTATCTCAGGGGGAGATTGTTAATCTCAGGGGGAGACATATTCATATGCTTATGCTATAGCTGTGTAATTTGTCTTTTGCCGTCTACTCTTTCTGATCGCAAATTCATATCATTTATATATGTTTTTGTCATCATCAAAAAGGGGGAGATTGTTAGAACAAGATTTGTTCTTATCAATTATCTTAGTTTTGATGATAACAATAATATGAATTTTGCTTAAAGATAATATGGTACTCTAATCCAATGCAATTTCCCTTTCAGGAAATATATAAAGAGTACGCATAATTCAGCGCTCAGAAGTTGTGTCTCAAATGGTTCAGCATGCAACATCAGAACATGGTCTGGCAAGACATCAGAAGATGGTCGAAGCAGAATCAGAACATGGGTCTATGAAAGCATCAGAAGAACATGAGATCAGAAGCACTGAAGATCAGAAGATGGTATCACGCAACAGAAGCACTTCAAGGTCAGAAGATCAGAAGATGCTATGCACCAAGCTGTTTGACTCTGATGATATTCAAACGTCGTATTCACAAACATCAGATCAGAAGGAAGTACAGGTGGCAGACTACGCTGACTGACAAAAGGAACGTTAAAGCTATTAAAGGCTACGTCAGTAGACACAGCGTGAACAAGGCTCGAGGTAGTTGACAAAAGCGTATAACATTAAATGCGATGCTGTACGGAACACGCAAAGCATTAAATGCACTCAACGGTCATCTTCTCAACGCCTATAAATATGAAGTTCTGATGAGAAGCAAGGTTACCAATTTCTACATCTATTCTGTGAATATCAAACTTGCTAAAACGCTGTTCAATCAAAGCTCAGAATCTTCATCAACTCACTACATTGCTGTTGTAATATATTAGTGAGATTAAGCAAAAACGTTAAGAGAAATATCACAGTTGTGATTATCGCTTTTAAGAAGCATTTGTAAACTCTTAGAATTGATTACATTAAGTTGTAAGGAACTAGAGTGATCGTGTGATCAGTATACTCTAGGAAGTCTTAGCAGTTGGCTGAGCAGTTTGTAACTAGAGTGATCGTGTTGATCAGAATACTCTAGGGAAGTCTTAGGAGTGAACTAAGCCTAGAGTGATCGTGTTGATCAGTAGACTCTAGAAAAGTCTTAGAGGGTATCTAAGCAGTTGTTCCTGGAGTGATCAGTGTGTGATCAGAAGACTCTGGAAGACTTAGTTGCGGACTAAGTGGAAAACCATTGTAATCCGTGCGATTAGTGGATTAAATCCTCAGTTGAGGTAAATCATCTCTGCGGGGGTGGACTGGAGTAGCTTCGTTAACAGCGAACCAGGATAAAAATAATTGTGCAATTTATTTTTATCGTCCAAGATTTAAAGTCACACTTATTCAATCCCCCCCTTTCTAAGTGTTTTTCTATCCTTCAGAAATGGTGGATTAAAGAGAGGGTATAATATTGGAAGTTTACTTGGTTCTTGCTTACTTGAGTTGTTCAGCACTAATTGTTGAATTTGATGGATAACACTTGATGGTGTATTTATAGTTAAAATTCCTTTATATTATAGCGGTTATTTATTAATTAATTCTATCTTTCAACTAATAATTTTCAATATATAGATTTAACATGTGTATAAACTAGTAGCATGATAAAACCTTATTTCGATTCTTGTTTTGTTCATTCTTTGAATTTAATTTAAACACCATGAGTTTGATCATACTTGCGTATCGATGTTGATTTTGTCTTGGTGTTTAAGTTAATTTTAAAGGTGATTTTGATGATGTTTCAAGTTGAATTCAATTCACAAAGTTTGTCGGTTGATGTTGGTGTTTATACATAAGGTTGGAATCACTTGAAAATTGATTCTCATGAGATTTTTATGCATAATTTGCTGCTGTCTAGCTTTTGATTTGTATGAATAATGCTTGATCTAAGCTTGATTTTTCATGTATTGGAATTGAAATGAATTATAGCATGAATTATAGATGAAAGTTTACCTTTATAGAATATCTTTTTTATATTTGATATGCTAATACTTATATGGTTTGATTACTTACTAATTCTCTTCTTTCCTTTGAATTAGTAGCGTTTCCCGGCCTAGTTCGACGTACAACGCTCATTCTCTGCGTTTTCTTGAGTTCCGTAAAATCCGAGGTAAATTTCTTTCTCAAATTACTTGTATCTGCAACACAAAGTTCCACAAACATATACACTAATTAAGTTCAACACAACTCAACACAACTAGTAATTTTTGACATATTTCTTTGTCTTCTGCAGGTTCTTTCGTAGCTACAGGTTCATTGGCTCTTATATAGCTCCTCTGTTGAAAGGTGAGTTATTATTGATATCTTGTATTTGCTTTGTATTTGTTTTAACAGTTTACCTTGTAAAAATATTTTTCATATAATAGTGATGCTTATAATATTTATGCTATACTAATTAAGACACGAGTGATAGATTCTAAATTGTGTTAATGTTTTAATGTATAGAAGTTTTAACATGAGTGATAGATTCTAAACTGTTTTAATATTGTTTTAATAGATAGATATAAGAGAGGTTTATGTTATAATATATTTGTGGTAGACTAGAGAGGTTGCATGTTAAATCTAATAGTTATGTAACATAATTTTTCCCTACCAGCCTGTGGCTTATTCTCTCTGATTCCAGACTAAAAACAGAACAAAACACTAACAGTTGAACTGCCATGTCCCTTTGTGTCATTCTCATTGGTGTAGTGTAATACTCATTATTCCGACATGTGGAATATTCTCTGATTTTTAAGTGATGAACTTACTAACTTTGTAACTTTTAGATTATATTAAGTAATACTCATTATTCCGACATGTGGAATATTCTTGATGTCAATTTCGTTAATCGTTAAGTGATGAACTTACTAACTTTGTGAATTGAATTCGCTATAGGGGTTACTTGTGAAGAGTGAAAGTTTGATCATTTTTGTTTAGCTTAATTAAGACATGGATAAGACATGGATGAATTCAAACCGATTGTCGAAAGAGTACGAGAAAGGGGTATGGGAATTCGTTAACTTTGCGGTTGCGCACTCCAAAGACCCGATTCGAATGGCGTGTCCTTGCATGGGTTGCTGTTATGGGGATAAGGTTGACGGGTATCAGTTGGCATCGCATTTACTACGGTTTAGAATTGATAGAAGTTATACAGTTTGGAGTTTGCATGGTGAGAAAAGTAACGAGAATGTTGAGTCGAGGTGTAATATGAAGTATGCTTCAAACGACGATTGCACAGACACATATGATTGTGATCGAGTCGAAGAGATTGCAGAAGCGCTTGAAGAAGATCTTGAGGATTGTCCCAAAATGTTCGAGATGTTGGTAAGCGATGCAGAGAAACCGTTGTATGATGGTTGTTCAAAATTCACAAGATTGTCTGCGGTGTTAAAGTTGTACAACTTAAAGGCGGACAATGGATGGTCGGATAAAAGTTTCACAGAGTTATTAGCCCTTATGAAAGATATGCTACCAGAGGATAATGTTCTTCCCAATCGAACGTATGAAGCCAAAAAGATGTTGTCCTCTATTGGCATGAGCTATGATAAGATACATGCATGTCTAAACGATTGCGTTTTGTTTCGAAACGAGTATGCAGCGTTGAATAAGTGTCCTAAATACGGCGCCCCTCGATATAAGAAAAAGTTGTCTCCGGCCAAAGTCTTATGGTATTTTGCTATAATTCCGAGATTTAGACGCATGTATCATAGTGAAACCGATTCAAGACACTTGACTTGGCATGCAGATGAAAGAATTATTGATGGAAAGTTGCGACATCCGGCAGACTCACCACAGTGGATGAAAGTTAATAGTGAATATCCTGAATTTGGAAAAGAAGCAAGAAACCTTCGCTTGTCATTGTCTACTGATGGAATGAACCCGCATGGTATTCAAAGTATCTCGCATAGCACATAGCCTGTGATTCTTATGATTTATAACCTACCTCCGTGGCTATGTATGAAGCGTTAGTACATGATGTTATCTATGCTAATTTCTGGGCCTAAACAACCAGGGAATGACATAGACGTATACCTGGCACCCTTAATCGAAGATTTAAAGTTTTTGTGGGAGAATGGTGTGGAGGTTTACGATGGGTATAGGAAAGAAAGTTTCAACTTGAGGGCGATGTTGTTTGGAACAATTAATAATTTTCCCGCATACGGAAATCTATCCGGGTACAGCAATAAAGGTCAAAAAGCGTGTCCTGTTTGTGAAGATGAAACCGATACGACACGATTGGATCTTTGTCAGAAGAATGTCTTTCTCGGCCATCGTAGATTCTTAAATTCTAATCATCACTACCGTGGGGGAGAAAAGCATTCAATGGAAAGGCCGAACAACGTACAGCCTCGCCTTTTTTGACAGGTGATCAAATTTTTGAAAAGGTGAAAGATATGAGCACTCAGTTTGGCAAGCCTTTTACAATTCACTTGTCAAGGGTGGGTGGAAGAAAAAGTCAATTTTTTTTGAACTTCCATATTGGAAGTCGTTGTACGTAAGACATTTCCTCGATGTTATGCATATTGAAAAAAATGTATTTGACAGCGTTATAGGTACGTTACTCAATATACAAGGAAAGTCTAAGGATGGCCTTAACATAAGGAATGACATGGTAAACATGGGAATGAGAACTGAATTGGGACCCGTGACGAAAGGAAGACGAACATATCTGCCACCTGCTGTTTACACTCTATCTAGAAAGGAGAAGAAAACATTGTGTAAGTTCCTCAGTGAAGTTAAAGTTCCAGAAGGCTACTCTTCAGATAATAGAAGACTTGTGTCCATGAAAGACCTCAAGTTAAAGAGTTTGAAGATGCATGATTGCCATGTTATAATGGAACATTTTTTACCAATAGGTATACGCTCTATTCTGCCAAAAAAAGTAAGAAGCGCAATAACTAAACTGTGTTTTTTCTTCAGGTCAATTTGCAGTAAGGTGATCGATCCCGCGATCTTACCAACATTGCAAAATGAGATAGTTGTTACTTTATGTGATCTTGAAATGTATTTTCCTCCCTCGTTTTTTGACATAATGGTTCATCTAGTCGTTCATCTTGTGAAAGAGACACAATTGTGCGGACCAGCTTATATGAGATGGATGTACCCTGCTGAACGTTATATGAAAATATTAAAAGGGTACGTGAAAAACAGAAGTCGACCGGAGGGGTGTATTGCCGAACGATACATTGTTGAAGAAGCGGTTGAGTTTTGTACTGATTTTCTGTGAAATGTTCAATCAATTGGACTCCCCAAATCTCATATTGTTGAAAAAAAAGAAGGAAAAAGGCTTATTGGAAATAAAGTTGTGACAGTATCAATGGTCGAGCGGGATCAAGCGCACTTGTATGTTCTGCACAATGAGATTGAGATTGAGCCGTATGTTGAAATGCACAAGGTTGTTCTCCGAGATTTAAATCCGAATAGAAATGAGAATTGGATAGTAAGAGAGCACAATCGAAGTTTCATTCCGTGGTTTAGGGAACATATTTTTCAAAGTATCATTCAGATCCTGCTTCAGTAACAGAAAGGTTGAGATGTTTAGCATAAGGTCCAAGTATAATTGTGTTTTCTTATAGCGCATACTGTAGCAACCTGCCTAAAAATTTAGCTTTAGAGTCGCCACCTATTCTACCAAGGCGAATAGGAAACCTTACGTAGTATAGAGATCGGGGTAAGATACTATATTCAGGTCGAGGGAAGGTGTTAGGCACCCTCAACCCTTTCCTAAAGGCTAACATTTCAAAGATGAAGGTTTGTGGCAAAATATAAAGAAAAGTGACAAACAGAATAGGGTTAATAATTTTAGTTATTGACATGATTAGGGTTTGAAGGAAGGGGACTCGCCTTGTTGCCAAGTGCCTACATACCTCCTTAGGGAGGATCAGAGTCTACGTAGTTCGGGGACAGGATTGTACGCCTTAGAATTGATTATAGAGATTGTGTGAAGTTGTTTTGAAATTGTTTTGAGGCTCTTCGAATTGCCTATCGCAGTTTGAATTTGATTTGAAAGGGCATTTTGAGTTACCCAGGATAAAAATCCTGTAGTATCGTGGTTTAGTGTATTTTAGATGTTTCGGGCGTACAACCCTGATTTGGCACGATTAACCGCAATGATCAATAGGTTTGATCACCATAGTTAAAAGATTGGGGTTTTGCACCATTACCAATTCAAATCGATTGATTCGATTATCACTAATAATGAATTAACGTATTTTATTATTTTATGAATTTGTATTTTTATACTGTTACCTCTCATAACCGATTAATATGATTACAAATAATAACAAATTGATAAGGTATGCTAATCATCATAACCAATAAGATGGTTAAAACCATTTAGCAAAATAAATTTATTTGAATTTTAATTTATAGGATTTGATTAATTAAATTAATCGATTATTAACCATCGCGACCAATAGATTTAGTCGGAACGAATAATAAATTAAATCCTAACATCTTTGATACTTTGGGCAAATGGGATGGAGCAAACCCTAATATCTTAATGTATTTATAAGGGTTTTCTATTATAATTAAAATTAATTAAATCAATTAAGTCGAATAATCGACATAATCGAATAATGGGGAAAATATGATACTCCTAACCCTAATTATATATTCTATTCCTAAAATAAATTGATTAAATTAAATTAAATATAATTTATAAATATCATATCTAGATAATTAAATCAAAACAAAAATAGAATAAAAATAGAAATATGTTTAGAAAAACCTGGCTATGGTTGTGTGTGGCGCATTGATGAGTGTCCATGGTAAACCCCCAAACCTGTGTGCGTTAGATCTGGATGGTAGGAGATCCTAGGGCTGAGCATTGAAGACGTAGGGTATTCCTTTGTGGGGTGCACGCATAGGATCTGCAAACTGCTATTGAATAAAAGCAATTTGACTTTGGTGGGGATCGAACCCCCATCCTTAAACTTACCAGCGCTGCCTTCTTTCCATCCTTGCTGCAATCATTTTCTGTTATACATATCATTAGAAAACAATAAATATAAAAAGACAATGTTAATGGCATGGTCAATGGGTGGGCCCCTCTGAATATGCGCCCTCCAATAACACGCGGGGAGAGAGAGTCGGGGTGGTTGAACCACCAATGAAAATGCACGAAAGTGCCACACATGCGCTGACCACCTCTATATTTGTCAAACCACCACCTGCGGTGGCTGCCACCATCATCTCCGGCCATCTCCTTTTCCAAAGACCTGTGAATCGAACCAAACAGAAGGAGAAGACCGCCCAGACTCACTAAATGCCACGCTGCGAATCCAATGGTAATGGTTTCAGGACCTGAAACGGTCTGTAACGTGGGAACCGAACCACCACGAGCTTGATGCCCTTGCAATGGCATCTCCTGTTCTACACGTTATAAACCTCATGCGATGGCTCTGAACTCCCTCATATTTCTCTATGAACTCATTAATATCGTTAGTTCACATCAAAATACCTATAATAATGAAATATTAAAAAACAAAATACAAGTGAAAACGTGATCACGGTATGCCGTATTCAGATGTGGCTGGGCGTGGATTTTGTCTCGTTCTCGCCCTCTTGATCCTCAGGAAGGAGTTCAGATCGTTAGAATTCCTTGAAAGTGATCCCGGGGTATTCTTTTGTGTGCCCTAATGTTGTATAGTTTCTTTTTCTCTAAACCCTATTCTCCTCTCCTCCTCTCGTCCCCCCTTTGGCTGCTATGTTTTTTTCTATATATATGTGGTGCATTAGGGTTTCTATGGGCTTGGATTATCACTTACCAAGAGAAAAGAAAATTTGAACAAATAACATGCTTTTTTCTTATTATTTTTTTTTCTAATATTTCTCTACCATCAACCCAAACAAATTTCAATGATATTATGACCATGACTTGCTTGGAAAATAATCCTTGTGCATTCTTTAAAATATCTCCATCGTTTTATCTAATTTAAATTGAATTTAATTGACTAAAATTCAATATAAAAGAAATAACAATAAAAAATGGAAGAATGGATTTAGAGATCTTTATATGTGTCATGGAGGTGTTTGAAATATGTGAGAGACCTTGAGATCCATTTTAGGCCTTGGGGATTCAAAATCCTTTGATGAAATGCAAACCCTAACTTTGAGACCCTCGATTAGGATATTGTTGCTTGAGAAGAACCCTTGAACCCTGAGTTTGCAGATGCATAGAGGAGGGAAAATTTTGGGGTATGACACATACGCAATTAATGGATACACATTTTATACCAAAGAACATGATGATAAAAGTACTATGCAAAATAGTGGTGTTACCTTGGTAGCTGAAGTAATGCATATATCGAGTGCGAATGACTTAAATCCGAAATTTGCAAATTTGTCATATTTTGGGGTTATTGAGCGCATTTTGGTGTTTGATTACGCGAAGTTTCAGATTCCTGTATTTGGTTGCAAGTGGGTTGAAAATAATAATGGCATACGAATGGATAAGTCAGGATTTTTGCAAGTGGATCTCAATAGGGTGGGGTACAAAGATGAGCCTTTCATTCTAGCCTCTCAAGCTAAACAAGTGTTCTATGTCAATGATCCGACAAGTACGAAATGGTCTATAGTGCTTTTATCTAACAAAATAGTTGATGAAAACATTGGAGATCAAGGTGATATTGGTGTTGGCATTGAATCTTGTACAAGAAACGATCAAAATGAGAATGAATCTTGTACTAGAAATGATCATAATGAGGGTATTTGGATCAATCCAACCGTCCGCGTTGTTAAGAGACGCGTAGAACACAATCCTACCAAGAAAAGAAAGAGACGTTATTGAAAAAGGTAATAGTATACATATTCCGACTAATGTGCTTTATTCAATTTGTACCGATTGTTATATATTCAATTTGTATAGTTTTTATCAATTTGTACTCCGATTCTTACAATGACTTTTGAACCATGTTTCCGTTTGTCGACTTCTTTACATGTAACTATACTATTTTGAACCATATTCGTTTTGTACATAAATTTTGAACCATGTTTCCATTTGTCGACTTCTTTACATGTAACTATACTATTTTGACGATTCCAGAGCTGCTTATGCACTTATCTTTACATTTCGGGACTGTTTTTTTTATCGGTTTTGCTTCTGCCCATAATCAAAAGTCGGGTTTAGGGTCTGAATTTTGGAAAACCGACTTCATTTTTGAGTCCGTGAGGTCGTTTTACCATAGCCATGTAAATTTCGTTCAATACCGCCAACTTTCTTTTTTTGACGCTTATTTTGATTTCACCGATTTCGATCCAGATTTACTTGTACATGCATGGTTTGACTTCCATTTGACTTGTATAATTTGTTAACTTATTAATAGTGTACTAATGTGCTTTAGTTTGTTTGATACAGGTTCAATGGCTAGTAATCAAGAAAACCCAAAAGAAAACTCACAAGATAGAGATGCTCTGGATACAAATCCTCCACCCGATACATTATCAAAAGAAGTTGCACGAGGCATCACCATTATGAAGGGAATCGTTCGACATAGAGACCAAGGATTAATATAGCATTTGGAATGGAATTCTGATAACCAAACAATTGGTCCTAGTTCTGCAAAGTTGACAAGCTATATTGGTACACTTGTTCGTTTGCATATTCCAGTCTCCGTAGCTAAATGGAATCTGAAAAGCAAAGAGTTGGACGATAAAAAAAACATGATTTGGGACGAGCTTAAGGTATCATATATGGGTGTTGTTATTATCTTGACGATAATTTGTTTAAATTACTTATACTAACACACTCTATGCGTATGTTTTTTTGCAGAGGTCTTTTGACATACCAGATGAGCGTAGACGCTACATACTTAGTTTGGCCGGAAAAAGATATAGAGGGTGGAAACCTTTTTTGACAAACACCTATCTTAAGGATAAAGATGGAAACTTTCTTGAAGAGGCACCGGAATGGCCAAAAAAATATGAGCTATTCATTGATGAAGAAGATTGGGCTAAGTTTTTAGAGCAAAGAGATGAAGCTTTTCGGAAAAGGAGTGCCACAAATAGTGAGAGAGCATCAAAACCCGCGTATCCATACAAAAAAGGGCGTTTGGGATATGCACGCTTAGAGGAAAAATTGTAAGTAAATAGAAATGCATAGTTAGAGGAGACGAAAAGTGAGGAAACCTCACTTCCTGTACATGTGTTGTGGAAGGAAGCTCATGTGGGCAAGAATCAAGTTGTCGATCCCGACGTTCAAATAGTTTATGCTGAATGTGTAAGTATAACACTGTGTCTTTAATTAAATCAAATGTTTTTCAATATATAATTGATTTTGTATCTCCACTAATAATTATTGAAATGTAAATGAATTACAGGAGACCATGTCGCAATCGGTATCCACCGGTGAGGACCAGGATGATAGGAGCGTACTTAGTAGAGCACTAGATGCTCCTGAGTATCCTGGTCGGGTGAGGATGATAAGAAGTGTTGCAAAAATTGCAGGAATTACAAGCACAAGTCTCTGAATTGCAAAGAGATAAAGATATGTATATGAGAGAAAAGTGCAATACTTCATCGGTGAAAGAAACTACTGATAAAGCTAGTATCAACTGTCAAATAAAATTTCCCGAGATAATTATAAATTTTTTTCTTACAAATTGTTCTATTTTATTAATGATAATGACTCTATATTTACTATTGGTTTAGGGCATTTCATCTTGCCAACTATACTTATCGTCACGGACTTATCGCCTAGTTGGCAAGGGAAAAGTGCACAACACTTTGGGAGATTTACTTCACCATAGACCGCTCCCGGATGGACACCTGAAAGTATCAGTTGATGTTGTATTAGATCATGATGCGGTGCTACCGGTACCTGACATGGTCTCAGAGACAACATTGATGCGAGATGCAATAGGGTCATTTGTTGCATGGCCCTCGGAGCTCATTATCATTGGTGATGAGGCATATTGAAAACCATTAATTATGAATCATTTAGTTTTCGAATGTCAATTCTGCACCGTTACGTTAATTATTTTTTACATTTTAATTTTAGACTGCTCCTACAAAACCCGCAATTAAGGGTAAAGGGATTTTACAGGAGGAGGAGTTTGTTGCATCACTAAAAGAGGTATATTTAAATTTTTAATATATAATCTGAATCTAAAACTGCATGATTTTATATTTTACCTAACTTATATGATTTTTAGGCATCTGCTCGGGGGTCACAACAAGTGACGCAGCAAGTTCGTAGCGTACCACCCAAGGGTCCTCCAAAACCAGCGGCAAAAAAAGGTGGTGCTTTTGTGCCTCGATACTGGACGGCGCTCGGAACACTTGTTGATATGTCCGATTTGAAGGGTGGTGCTTTCCGTGAAATCAATATGAATGAAGGTATCTTCGGTATTGAATTCATGTCAAATATTGCACTAGATGACTTGGAAGAGATTTTTACGCATGAACAACTAGGCGTCGGTAATATGCACTCATACATCCGGTAATATTCACTCATCCGATATATTATTTAATTAGTCGAACAATTTATTTACACATTTCAATGAAAATAATCTAATGTTTATTATGTTTTTATTTAAGGTTGTTTTATGACAGAGTGTTGCGCGGGACTGCACTGTCAAACAGATTCCATTTCGTGTCTTCCGGCCATTGCAGCGGAATGACAATTGCTACGGAACCGGAATCAGTTAGACAGCGCTTAGTTGATAGATTCATGTCCACCGGCAATACAGAAAGTCTGATTCTTTGGGCGTATAATACCCAACCAGTAGGGTTAGTTTCTCATTCTTGGTTCATCTAATCTTTGTTTCTTTTGCGTAGCAAAATTTTCATATAAACTATTGTTTTAATTTATAGAGCACACTGGTTGTTGCTTGCTATCAACCCTATAAGAGAAGTGGTATATTTTCTGAATTCGGTAGATGGTGAGTGGACCAATTATCCGGCTATGAAGACAATGATTGATACGTAAGTGGGATCGTTCTAAATATTCGTGTATATTTATATATTTAATTATTTGTGAGATTGATCTAAATATATGCTTTTATATTTTTGTTAGATCAATACAAGTGTTCCAAAGTCAACGAGACGCACAGGTATCCCGGACTAAATCAAACAACATTACTTGAATCAAAGTGCAGGTACATTAATTTTCACAATTTTGCTTATAATATTTATGCTACTTGATAAAACAGGACAACTATAAAATCTTATTTGTTTTTCTATGTAGTGTCCGATACAACGAAACAATTCAGATTGCGGATACTATGTTTTGAGGTTTATGAAAGAAATCCTTCAAATGAATCAATTAGAGATTCCAATCACGATATGGATTTATAACTTAATTAGATAACTTATAATTTATTACATTTAACTAAATCATTCATATTATGTTTTTGTTCTGTAGTACTATGACGACTTCTATGCTGCTTCTTACACGAGACTTAAGTTGGAAGAAATCAAAGAGGATTTGTGTCAATTTTATATTCATCAGCTATTCATGTAGGTATGAATACATTATTGTGTGAACAGTTTTATGAATACATTATTTTGATAATGACTTTGTGTTTGAGTTTCTTTGGTGGATGTTGGTTCATGTTTGTTTTTGTTGTTGTTGAGCCTTTAATTGACCGTGTTGTTCTGTTCATACTTTGCAGGACCGGGCCGGGAAACGATCAAACTTTTGAAGTATAATATCATAGTACTCTAGGATGGTTACTAACTTTGTTCATACTGTTGACAATATTTGAAGTATATTATTGTTGATGTTACTGATTTAGTTTGTTTGACAGGAACTATAATGATGTATATATATAATTTTGGATATTATAATGGTATTATATTAGTATATATATATATATATATATATATATATATATATTGTCCTACCTATGGTTGAAAATATATCGTCGAAAATATATTACAGGTTCAAAATATATTACAGGTCGAACTGGGAGGCTTAAATTATAGGTTGCACTTTAAAATACCTCATTTAGCAACGACAGCGCTTTTTAAAAACGCTCTTAAAGGGTCACCTACTAAAGCGCTTTATTACTAAAAGCGCTGCCTAAGATTAAAAAAAAGCATAAAAAAAAGGCAACCTACGAAAGCGCTTTTGGAAAAGCGCTCTTATAGGGGGGGCTACCAGAGCGCTTTTTCCAGAAAAAGCGCTCTTATAGGGGGGCTACCAGAGCGCTTTTTCTGGAAAAAGCGCTCTTATAGGGGTCTACCAGAGCGCTTTTCTAGTAAAAGCGCTCTTATAGGGGGCTACCAGAGCGCTTTTCTGGAAAAAGCGCTCTTATAGGGGTGGCTACCAGAGCGCTTTCAAAAGAGCTTTCGTTACCTACGGCAGCGCTGGCTTTGGCAGCGCTTTAAAGCGCTTTAGTAGCCCAAAAAAAGCGCTTTCGTAGCCCTTTTCCGTAGTAGTGGCGCTTTAGGATTAAATAGATTCTATTTGTTTTCAAAAAGTATAATTAGATTTTAAATGAGACAACGAGAGTAAGCATTTAGATTTGAAAATATAATCTGAATCAATACACACGAGAGTGTGAGATAAAGGTTTTTAAATTGATAGTTTCTATTGAAAGAGTGTTTTAATACTTAAAATAATGCCGGATGACTTACTGAATCCTCGAAGTCTGACTATTGCATACCGGTGTCTTGCTTTTGAATATTTAACTTAAACTTTATTTAATTTCCGTTTCCCCCTAAACCAAAGAAAATCCTAGCTTTAGCTTACATAGTAACATTAGATCGTATTAAATTGATTACCCGTCCCTGTAGGTTCACTATCTTTTAAAACTACGCGATTAGACTGTGCGCTAGCAGTTAATATCCCGATAGACTCATAAAGTCGCGATTAATTGCTAATAAGTCGAATAGCTCATTTTTTTTATATTTTACAAATATAAAATGAAATTGCTATCTGATCAAATTTAACACCATTAGTTTAACTTAAAATTTACAATAGTGTGTTAAAAAGTGTTTTTCAAGCGTTTTTTCTTTAAAATATTTAGGGCATGGTATAGTACTCCAAATTAAAACAAGTTATTTATTCGATCATCTGCGGCATTGTATTCTAGTTACTACATTTTGTATTCAATACTTTCAATCCTATTATATATATATATATATATATATATATATATATATATATATATATATATATATATATATATATATATATATATATATATATATATATATATATATATATATATATATATATATATATATATATATATATAACTTCCTAGCTTTTCACTAGATTTGCATATTCGACAGGCAGAAACTATCCACAATATAAACCCACAAATTGGTTGTGATTGTAAATTTGTCCCTTCTTTTCTTTATTCTAGTTTATGCGGGAGCAACTTTGCTCTTATTTTGTCTTGTACTTATTAAGTTTTTTTCAATACCCATGTCATTTTTAATGTATGTTTTGAAATTATTTCGACTTTAAAAACATCACAATGAAACTAAAATAATGAAAATCTTTTTTCTCAAAGCTTCTTTTCTTTTATTGCTGACTCTTGATTTAACAACTTGTGTGTATTCTGAAACAAAGTGTCGTCCAAGTGGTAGAATCAAAGGAAAGAAAACTCCTCAAGGACAATGCAACCAAGAGAATAGAGATACGAAGGCATATCTTACTCTAAACAGTTTTCAGAAAGGCGGAGATGCAGGCGGCCTTTGGGAATGTGACAACAAGTATCATAATGATGACACTCCGGTGGCTGCACTTTCTACTGGATGGTTCAACAACAAGAGTAGGTGTCTTAATAAAATTACTATCAGTGCCAATGCAGGTAGAAGTGTGGTGGCTATGGTTTTTAATATATGTGATTCCACAATGGGATGTGATGAAGACCATGATTACCAGCTTCCTCGCGAAAATAATAGAGAGTTTTTTCTATGAAGAATAAAATTATAAAGGTGAAAAATCAATTACATATTAGAAATAAGCTTGAGAATTTGATACAAGCAAAAATTCCTTAAGGTTGATATTGAAATAAAGTGAAAATGACTGATTGTATGATCTTCACACACACACAAAAAAAAAAACCATAAATATAAATTATCATATCAATCAAAATTTGGAGTAAATTTGTCATGTCCACCTCAAAGGATATGCATCATCAAGTCCATAAACACCATTCAAGACAGTAAATTAGGTCAAAATCTATTCTACAGATTTGCATCATTACCAAATGGAATTGCTTCAAGTTCACCACCATTCATCATCATGTCCATAAACATGTTGTCATCATTATTCATTGCAATTTCATCATTATTAGGCGCTGTTGGTTGTGGTGGCCGTGGTGGTGGAAGATGGCCATGACTCATCATTGCAATGTCTTCATTATTCACTACGTCAAATTTAAGCTGTAGCAGCGCAGCTACTAAAGCGCTTTTAGCAAAAGCGCTCTCGTATGGTTCGCTAAAAACAAAATTAATAAACAAGGGAAAATGATGCAAAAAAAGCGCTCTGGTAGGGGGGGGTATGAGAGCGCTTTCAAAAAGCGCTCTGGTAGGGGGGTATGAGAGCGCTTTTAAAAAGCGCTCTGGTAGGGGGTGTTATTAAAGCGCTTTTGAAAAGCGCTCTGGTAGCCCATTTAAAAAATTATATTTTACAAACACACGCGTTTTGTTTCAGATCCAAAACACGCGAACCTTCTTCCTTTCGTTGCTCAGTCTTCAAACTCCCTCCCTCCAGCAACCGTCTCCTCTCCGTCGTGACTCCCTCACTACAACCGTCCTCACTCCCTCTCCAGCCTTCAACCGACTCCGCCGCCGCCTTCCTCACTCCATCTCCAGCCTTCAACCGTCTCTTCTCTGTTCAGGTTAGGGTTTAACCAGTAAGCGCTTCTCTCTCTCTCACTCTCTAGATTTTCTTTCTCTCTCCGAAACTTGATCCAATTTTCCTCCATATTCGTCTTCTCTCATATCTGTATTGAACCGCAACAATGAAACTGCAATATTCATTACAGTTTTTCAGGATCTACGTTTTTCATGTTTATACTTTTGATTTTCGTGCTTTTTGGTTTTGGTGATGAAATTGAAGTTCTGATTCGTTTGATCTGTGTTTTTCTGGTTCGTTAGGGTTTATTTGAATGGGGAGAGGAAATATCGTGATAAGGATGATTGATAATTCTATGAGTAGGCAAGTTACGTTTTCGAAGCGGAGAAACAGTTTGTTGAAGAAGGCGAAGCAGCTTGGAATTTTGTTTGATGTTGATGTAGGAGTTATAATCTTCTCCAGCACTGTACAACTCTATGATTTTTCAGGAATCCAGTTGGTCCAAAGATGCAAGTTAATGGTAGAGGGCATGCGAGAATGATAGACCTACAAGGGCTCCATGTAAGTGAAGCAATTCACGTGCTGAAACATGAACTGGGTGTGCTAAGAGGCACAACCAGAGCTACAGAGCAGCGTTTGCAGGTTTAATTTTCTTTTCTGCTATATCTGTTTTATCAACTTTTACATGATTCAAGATTTTCTATATGTAGTTAGTAATAATCACGTTTTTCTATTGTAGGTTGAGCTTCAAACAGTGGATGGACTGGTAAAGGATAGAACACAATGTGCCCCTGCCGATTATGTTCCACAGAATATGAATCAAGTAATTGTACCCCGAAGTCTTCTGTGGCAGGATCCTTCGGGGTACAGTTACTTGATTCATATTCTGTGACACAATACAACATAGCTCAGGTGACTACTGGTTCTCCACTAAAGCATCAATACAACATAGCTCCAGATAATACAGGAAGCGTACATTGGTTGCATAAGAACTCGGAAGTTGTTTCCCATTTAGTTGTTTTGGTTTAGAAATATGTGAATTGGTTTAGTTGTTTTCGTTTAGAAATATGTATATATGTATTTTGATTTACATTAATGGTATATAATATAATACTTTTTTTGTATATAATCGATATCGATTATAATGGTATATATCGATTAGAAATGATAAATTATAGGTTCATGAAAAAATACTGCCAAAAAATAGTAAATTACAGGTTCTGAAATATTGCTGCCAAAAGTGCAGGTTTAGAAATAATAAAAAAATTATAAAAATAATAGACACCTACAAAAGCGCTTTTCCAGAAAAAGCGCTCTCATAGGCCACCCTACGAGAGCGCTTTTTCCAGGAAAGCGCTCTTATAGGGGGGTCTACCAGAGCGCTTTTTCCAGAAAAGCGCTCTTATAGGGGGGGTCTACCAGAGCGCTTTCAAAAGCGCTTTTGTTACCTACGCCAGCGCTGGCTTTCACAGCGCTGGCTTTCACAGCGCTTTTAAGCGCTTTTAAAGCCCAAAAAAAGCGCTTTTAAAGCCCACGCGTGTTGTAGTGATTGGAGATGGTTGGTGGTGGCAGCGCCAATGGTAGAAGCAGTGACTGTTCCATTTGGAGATGTTCTTGGCTTTCACATTGATGATTATTACTGTTTCTATCATCTGCTTCAATCCTTCTGCCAATCTCCTTAAGATTCTGATCAATCATCCAAGCAAGATGATTCAAACCAGCCACCGACATATCCTTCTGCACCACGTTCCCAGCACTGAGACATTCAAACAAGAACATGCTTCTCTCTTTCTCTCTGTTGTCTTTCCATTGTTTTTCAAATTGCTTTTCAGCCTTTGAAATCCTTTCTTTCAGAAAACTCTCCTGATTCACCATCTTTTTTCTTTTTTCGAACTCAGACTTTGTCATGAATTTCGAAAGCACATTTTGTACTCCGGACGCCGATGGCCAGATCTCAGGTTGTGGATCGTAGGGGCCATATATTATGGCACAAGCCTCTACACCGCAAAGGGTTGCTAGTTCATCAACCTTCTTCACTAAACCCTTCTCTCGATTCTTGTATGTTGATTTCCTTGCAGTATCATTCTCAATGAAAGCGAGCTTCACCTTTTTTCTAGCCATGGTTTTGACAAGAAAAAGAAGAAAGTTGATGGTTTTGATTTCTGTTATCTGAAGAATGTGTTGTGTATATAGGCCAAATTTATTATACGTACGATGCATGTGTCTTTATTTTACATCTGGCATTTTCTTTCAACGTTAAAATGCCTCTTTATGACATTTAATTTATAGCATTTTTACAAAGATGTATCTAGAATATAAATCTCTAGATTCATGTACGTAGATTTTTTATAATATATGTTTGGGATAATTCATGGCACCGGATATCCACATCATTATTTCTCAAATTCAGCAGGTGGACTATTTCATAGTGGAGAAGGATTGGAGTATGTTGGGCTACACATAAAGGGTGGGCTTCTTTGGTTTAAAGAGAACAAAAATCTTCCGCGCGTGGTTTACCATTTTTAGCGTCGGCCTTTCATGTTACAACAAAAACAAAAATAAAAAAATTGTTAATTAGACCGTGAAGAAAATGTGAAATAAAAAGCTAAATAAAAAACAGTTAAATAATAAAGTCGGATAAATTATAAAAAAATACCTCTCCCTCCTAGACACATTGAGCGACGTGCTCGTGGTAGGAAATCAACACGGAAGTGTCCCTAGGCCCTCCCGTGTAGCCCTCCTCCTCCTCCTCTTCCTCCTCCTCCTCCTCCTCCCCCAAAACCTTATTCACCGACGTCAATCAATTTCAACATTCAACAATACAATCACAACACACAAAACAGAGGCAATCATACAACCATAACCCCACATATCATTCATCATAATCCCGTTTATAGAGCTAGAACCCCACCCTTACCTTGGATATGAGATTGCTCTACTCTCCCGGTTGCCATAGCTTATGCCGCCGCTTCCAACTTTTCTCCGAAAATCTTTTCTAACAACGTGCAGAGACGCACCAAAAACCTGTTCGGAAATCGCTTTGTCAGACGGACTTAAAATCATCAAAACGAAAATCGCTCCGGTGAGAAGTTACCTCTACGAGTCTGGAACGTTGTGTCCAAGAACCGCGACGATCCAACAGTTGGATTGGGAGAAACGTCCGTTTTACTAAGGTGTCTCACTGTAGAAACTTGCTGCGAAAATTGGACTTCCTCTAGCTTTTCTCTTTCGCCATGACTCTCTTCTTCACCTCTCCTCCAAACCCTATTCCTCTTTGTGTTATGATAGCTCTTCCTTCTTCCAATTCTAAATCCAACATAGTAAGGTTATTTTATTTAATCACTTAAATAACTTAATTGGGCCTAAGTGACATACCCCCTCCTTACTCCACAACAACTTAAATTAAACCCGAAGTTATTTTTATGCTCATTAATAAAATAACACTACAACTTTATTTCACCAAATTAATCCGATTAATTACCATGCCAACTTAATAAAATAATTCTGACTTCGTCGATAAAATTCGAATTAAATACAAATAGTCCAATATTAATAATAATATTATTTCTACTATTATTTCTTCAACGAAATCAACTTTATTAATTCTCTGACTAACCGAATAAAATCCGACTTTAACTTAATAATCCAAATACGCTTCCCAAAATAATACAGACAATTCCGATTGATCCACGAACTTCGATTAAATCCAATGATTAAATTCTTAAATAATTTAATTAACTAATTAATTAAATTCGGGGCGTTACACTGAAGAAACTCATTCAACCTCATCTCACGTCCAAGGATGAAATGCTTAAGAAACAATGTCCAATCCAATTCATGTGGAAGTTGGCGTACATGAGTATGGAGATTCCTACTCTATTCCTTCTGATGTAGAAGCAGAAGAAGACCTACAAATTGATAAAAGTTTGAATTATATAGATGTTCTTATGTAGAAGACCTGCAAATTAAAAGAGGCTAGAATTATGTTTTAAAAGAGGTAAAAAGATGTCACGTTGGAACAAATGGAGGTATTATACATACAAATTTATATTTAAATCATGATGTACCAATTTTTTTATCATTAATGTTGTAATTACTTAACACATCGCTTTTTGTATAGACTATATTTGAGTTCAATCCTCCTATGAATGACACTACAAGACAAATGTTGAAATTTGAGATGAATATTAAGTGGAAACAATGGAAGTGTGATTTAAAATCAATGGCATTTGACTCAAGTAAGACGGAAGAAGAAGTTGTATCCATTGTACCAAATCTTCGAGTTGACCCAGATCAATATCGCAAATTGGTTCATCATTGGTTTTCAGACAAAGCACAAGTAATTCAAATTTAAAAGAGATTCTGTAATATTATAAAAATATTCAAACTTGGTTTCTTCTTTTGACTAACATTATGTTGTATCAATTGTAGAAAGTAAGTAAAATTAATAGTCAGAATCGTGCTAAATATGAAGATATTCATTGTATAGGTACCAAAAGTCTCCCAAAATCAATTAATTAAAAGGTTTGTTAATATTTGAACTTTTAATTGAGTAAATTGTGTTTACAAAACAAATTACTTTTAAATTGTTTGATTGATATTAGAAAGAAAAAAAGGTTAAAGGAGTGTCGCCCACACGCAAAGAGATTTACATTGATACTCGTACTCGTAAAGTTGGTTTTGTTGTTAATGAAAATGCTGAAAGATTTATTGTAAGATTTTCTTTCAATCATGCCTATTTTATTATCTGAATTGTACTGAACCGGTGTTTGAAATTAATGGAACTTGCTGGTGGTTTTTTATTTGAATTTTCTTGCTTTTGGATTTCTAATTATGGTTCATCTCTTTAATAGATTAGGAAACTTAGCATGAATTTTTAGGCACTTTTGTTTTTAAAATTGTGGAGTAGTAAACTTGGCTTGATGAGTAATTATGGATTAGTAAACTGTTTTTCAGGCACTATTAATATTAAAATCATAGAATTTCAACAATGACTTGGACTATTTAACAGTGATTAGTAAACTTAGAATATTCTTAAAGAAATGGTAATCAATATGTCCCATGCCAATATGAATTTCCGGGCACTGTTTTTGGTGAAATTATGGATTAATAAACTTAATATGATGAGTATTGTAATTGCATAATTTACTGATTGTTATTGTAGAATATGTTTCACTTAATTTTGAATTCAACAGTGGTTTTTTTATGGATTTGTAATGTTATTGTTTTTGTTTTAAATCAACAACTGTGTTCAACCTCTCTGCTATTACTTGGCTGATATTCTCTTTGCTATTTGGCAAGTATTGGTGTTCTTATTTAGTTCTTCCCATGTTGCATTTTGTATTATTCTATTTAATATAATATTTCAGGAAAAACTAAACAAACATAATAATGAGGCTGAAACTTCTCAATCGGTCCAAAAGACACAAAGTCATATGCCTTGGAAGGATGACATTTACTCCCAAGTAAAATGATCTGAAAAGAGGGGACATGTGCGCTGTATAGGCAATATTCCGAAACCTAAAAAATCAAAAGCTTTTTTGTCCGAAAATCAAGAGTTGAGGGATGAACTTAAGAAAATGCGAGAAAGTCAAGAGAGGACAAATGTGTGTATGGAAAATATGATGTCAGTGATACAAAATCGATTATCTCAAGAAGATTTGAATGTTATTTTACAAGCTGCAAGACAGATATATTATATTTTAGTTTTCAAGTTCATATTTCAAATAGTATGAAAACATTCATTAAGTTGAGTTTTTAACTTATTTTATTTTATTTTCAATAGGCTACAGATGCTTCTAGTGTCCCAAACCAAACAAATTCTCAAAGTCCATGCACTGATGAAGATGAAAGAAAGGAAGACTAGAAATTGCTTTAATATTAGATATGTTTGTGTTTTTTTGTTAATTGACATTATTTTGTTATTTTGATATGTTTGTGGTTTTTGTTAATCGATATTATTTTGTTATTTTGATATGTTTGTAAGACTTGCAATTTTGACAATATAATTGAAATTTTCTTTGATATAGCCTTAAATTTAGTGTGGTGCATACAGAAATAAATTTGATTATTAAAAAATAATAATTATAGTAAAGAAATATTTGTTAAAAAAAATCTATACCAACGGCTATTTTTGTCCTATACCAACGGCACTGTGTGGTGGATAAATAGTGTAATTAACCGTTGTTATTGCCTCGAAATTTTGAACAACCCCTCAAAATTTCCGTTGGTATAAAATTTTGGGATGGAAATTTGTCGTTGGTATAGGAAATTACATTTGACGTTAGCAAACGTCCGTTGGAATAGGTTTTTTGCCTTTTACCAACGGTTTTTATATCTTTACCAACGGTTTTTCGCCATTGGTACATGTCAATTTTCTTGAAGTGATACGGTGAAAGGAATGGGCGGTAGATGTCAAGCTTGACTGAGGAGATGACGACTTTGACCATACGCATGGATGACTTGCAAGAATACATTCACCATGTGGGTATGCCTGGACGCGAACGAGCCCGAGGAAGAGCAAGAGGATATGGGCCAGAGTAGATTGCACCTAGCTACTACCTTCCTTTTTCACCTTATTTTGAAACATTGGTCACACTGTTAGATTTAAGTGTGGGGGAGGAATTTACCGCTTTCTAATTAGATTTCCTTTTTCATCTATTTCCCTTAAATAAACAATTTATGTACAATCAAATTCTTATATGAAACTTTTCGTTTATTATTTGACTTCCTCTATTTCTTGAGTCATAACGAAAATTTCGTTAGTTAATCGCAATGTCTTGACGCACTCGAAAAGTGTATAGGTTGCTCACGCTTAAGATATGTTAGAAATTTGAGTAAAATTAAACAAAATTGTTACTGTCTTGACACTCACCCCCCGAGTATGCAAGACTGATTTGAGTACCTATTATACCGAAACATTAAGCTTTAGTTTTAAAGTAATCCCAAGTAGTTTATTTAGCAGTCGGCATCGTCTTAAGCATAAACTACGTAGAGAGTCGATGAATATAAGTGAATGATCCCAATATTTAGATATCTGTTTCACTGTTGGACTTAATCCAACCGATGCAAACCTATAAAATATAAAAGAAAAAAAGAACAAGGAAGAAACCCGTTGTCGGTTGGTTCTGAAGTGTCTAGTACTAAACTTGTTAGGGAGGACTACGGTCCGATCCCCCCAAATCCGCAATTGGGTTTATAAAAGGAGGTTACCACATATATGTGTCAGAAACCCCGCGCTTAAAAGGATCATATTCACTAACCGGCTACTCTACTATGTGTGTGTAAAGATAAAGGGCTTAATCTGATTGCGCTCGAATGAAAATGGGTGAAATAAAGCGAAAAGAACTAGATTGAGCTATAATAGCATGATTCAGATAGGTCTGCATAAAGTGGGAGTTGTTTAGTATCATTACTGTAACTTTGGTTTTAAAATTGAGCTTTTATTATTGTAACAAAAATATCTCACAACCCCGTACAATTTGATGTTGTGTCATGTATTTGTGTTTAACTCGTGTTTAACAATGATTATTTGCTTGAAGACAAGCAAAGGTTCAAGTGTAGGGGAGTTTGATAACACGAAAATATATCGCATATTCGACTTGATTAGCATGAATCAATATACCGTTTTCATTGACTATGTTGCATTACATTGGTATTTTTAGTGTGTTTCAGGTAACTATATTCAACTAAGCTTGATGAGAGAAGAGGAAGGAATGGGAAGAAAAATGAGCTAAAAAACCAAACTTTGGCAGAAGTAACAGAAGTAGCAGCAAAACCTCATGACAGAAGACTGTGTCGTCCGGCACAGCCTCATGCCACCTGCCACAGCTCCAAAATGTGTGCCCCTCGGCACACATTGTATTACGATCGGCACAACTCCAAATTTTAGTAATTAATATACGTGGTTTCCCCACGTCCGAAGAGAGTGCACTAGAAGCCATCACTCACTATATTTTCTCACAAGACCTATTCTTCAGGATTGGACAAGGTCACCACAAGCATTATAAAAGGAGAGCAGTTATAAACAGAAAGGCTCTCGTCCAATTCTTAATTTTTCAATTCCCAAGTTCAGAACTCTTTTAATTTTACTTAGTTTCTTAAGCAGTCAATTTGCCTTCAAACAACAATGGTTTTCTACACTGGGGGGCTATTGCAATCGTAGTTTTAGGATTTATTTATCGTTCAATCTGTAATTTCAAGAAGCAACATCTACACTTTGTGGGGGATTGCGACTTGATACTCGGAGTTTAGCATAATTCCAATTTCCTTTATAAATTCCAGGTTTTAATTTTATATGCATTTACTGTTTTTATATTTAGTAATGATAATTGAGTTATTGGTTGTTCACTGTTATTCTGTGTTTGAATTGAAAAGCATGTCCGGCTAATTTCCTTGATACCGGTATGTAAGTCGTAGAACCAAAGGGGTTCGATAATAATTTGGTGTGAATATTCATAAAATACTTTTCTGGTTTTGGTTTCCAAATATAATATTAAACCGTTTTGTTACGAGAGTAAAAGAAAAGCAAAGGTTAGAATCAACACTACGAGAGTTCGAGGTTTTAACCGGATATTGGAAATCGAACATTAATTTTAAATACAGCGAGAGCGCTTTAGGATTAATTAGATTCTATTGGTTTTAAAAAGTATAATTAGATTTTAAATAAGATAGAGAGAGTAAGCATTTATATTTGATAATATAATCTGAATCAATAAATACGAAAGTGTTAGATAAAGTTTTTTAAATTGATAGTTTCTACTGAAAGAGTGTTTTAATACTTAAAATAATGTCGAATGACTTACTGAATCTCCGAAGTTTGATTATTGCCTACCGGTGTCTTGCCTTTGATTATTTTAACTTAAACTTTATTTAATTTCCGTTTCTCCGAAGTCTGATTATTGCATACCGGTGTCTTATTTAACTTAAACTTTATTTAATTTCCGTTTCCACCTAAACCAAAGAAAATCATAACTAAAGGTGTAGTAAAATCAAAACCTAATTTAATATAAATATATCAAATTCAAATGTAATGTTTGCCTCTATGACTAGCTTTGGTTTTCATGGCAAATATAAGAAAACAAGCTAAAGGTGTAGTGAGGCAAATTCAAAAAACAAACAAGCAAATCAAGCTGATATTAAGCCATTACTTTAACACAGGTCGGCCGTGAGAATTACGGAGACAGCAACACGAACGGCGGCGATCAAGCCCGTGCATCGGGGCTTTCGCGTCATGAAAATTATCAGAGATGCCCGGGAGGAGTTGTGCTGAGATGAGAAATTAACGAAAAATAACCTTTATGTGCGAGTTTTGGGATGAGATGATATTGTAGATCTAGATCAGCCACTGCCGAACCCTTATGATGGAATGATTATTATTGGGAAGGTGATGCTGGTTGTTATAGAGCAGAGCCAAAACCCTAAAACCCGAACTTCGTGAGCCAATGGTAGAAGTGTGGTGGCTATGGTTGTTGATGTGATGAAGACCATGATTACCAGCCTCCTTGCGAAAATAATATTATTGAATTTTGAATGAGGCTTAGATGTTATTTTATGAACAATAGAATTATAAAGGTGAAAATTCAATTTCATATTAGAAATAAGCTTGAGAATTTGATACAAGCAAAAATTCCTTATCGTTGATATTGAAATAAAGTGAAAATGACTGATTGTATGATCTTCACACACACACACACAAAAAAAACTATAAATATAAATTATCATATCAATCAAAAATTGGACTAAATTCGTCGGATCCACCTCAAAGGATATGCATCATCAAGTCCATAATCACCATTCAAGATAGTAAATTAGGTCAAAATCTATTCTACAGATATGCATCATAACCATTCATCATGATGTCATTATTATTCATTGCAATTTCATCATTATTCGGCACGGTTGGTTGTGGTGGCGGTGGTGGTGGAAGATGGCAATGACTCATCATTGCAATGTCTTCATTATTGGACATGGTTGGTGGTAGCAGCGGCAATGGTAGCAGCAATGACTGTTCCATTTGGAGATGTTCTTGGCTTTCACATTGATGAATATTACTGTTTCTATCATCTGCTTCAATCCTTCTGCTAATCTCCTTAAGATTCTGATCAATCATCCAAGCAAGATGATTCAAACCAGCCACCGACATATCCTTCTGCACCACGTTCCCAGCACTGAGACATTCAAACAAGAACATGGTTCTCTCTTTCTCTCTGTTGTCTTTCCATTGCTTCTCAAATTGCTTTTCAGCCTTTGAAATCCTTTCTTTCAGAAAACTCTCCTGATTCACCATCTTTTTTCTTTGTTCGAACTCAGACTTTGTCATGAATTTCGAAAGCACATTTTGTACTCCGGAAGCGGATGGCCAGATCTCAGGTTGTGGTTCGTAGGGGCCATATATTATGGCACAAGCCTCTACACCGCAAAGGGTTGCTAGTTCATCAATCTTTTTCACTAAACCCTTCTCTCGATTCTTGTATGTTGATTTCCTTGCGGTATCATTCTCAATGAAAGCGAGCTTCACCTTTTTTCTAGCCATGGCTTTGACAAGAAAATAAGATGAAAGTCGATAGAGAAAAAAGAAGAAAGTTGATGGTTTTGATTTTTGTTTTCTGAATAATGTGTTGTATATATAGGCCAAATTCATTATATGTACGTGGTAGGTAAGATGCATGTGTCTTTATTTTCCAACTGGCATTTTCTTTCAACGGTAAAATGCCTCTTTATGACATTTAATTTTTAACATTTTTACAAGGATGTATCTAGAATCTAAATCTCTACATTCATGTACGTAGATTTTTTATGATATGCTTGGGATAATTCATAGTATTTATCTACGCTGGAACCATGGGATATCCACATAAAAATTTCTCAAATTAAGTTGGCTATTTCATAGTGGAGAAGGATTGAAGTTTGTTGGGCCACACATAAAGAGTGGGCTTGTTTAGATTTTTTCATTTATGTTTATCATATATTTTGAAAAAATTGATAAAAATACATGCATTTTTATCACATATTTTGTCTTGAATTGTTTTCAGAGATGTATCCCCACATTGAGGTGAGTCAAAAAATGTTGACATTTAAGTGGACATGCTATTTAAATTTGTTTGAGTTTATAACGCTGGTGCAATGGCCGGAACAATGAAGGTTGGATTAGGGTTGCGTGAGTTGTTGGACTTGAGACTTCACATACAAGAGGGGGTAAATTGTATGGTTTGAAAAAACATAAGTTTTGAAAACTTTTGTCAATTTAATCAAAGATTGAAAGTATTTTTTAAGTCTAAGCAACAAAAATAAAATAATAAAGTGCGAAAATTAAAAAGTTTAAGAAAGAAGAAAGACACCAAGAATTATAGAGGTTCGGTCAAAACAAAAAGGACATATTCCTCTCTCCAAGATTTGGTCTTGAGAGTTTCCAATAATACCTGAGAGCTTTTAGTAGGAAATACTCATGAACCCCCTTGTACAAGGAAATGGTGGTTGTCCTACAACTATAATAATACAAGACGATAGATATGGACGTTTGCCTCTTTTCCAATAAATTGTTGAGATTGAAGTGTTCAAGCTTCCTTCCCAACTATAGATTAAATCCATCAGTCTTCTCTCCACAAACATGAACTTTGTAGGAGTTAGTCTTCAAGTTCCAAAATATATCTGAGCTCAATTGGTTTAACAAGATTACCAAATAACCTCTTAAGATTTTAACCGGGTTGATCTTAAAACCTATCATGGTTTTAAAGAGCCTAACCATGAACCAATGTAAGATCTTCAAAGCTAGATGATCTTCAACTTAAATATATAAACTAGTAGGAACTGATCACACAATCCCCAACCATAAGCTTTTAACAGGTTTATCTTCAAATCATATATATGATCCTTAAATGGACAGTATTCGTCCAAGGTGCATGAACAACATCCTTGGTGAACTTATACAATGCTACCCAATTACAATAAACATCTCACTCACAAATGGAATTTTCCTCACAAAAATTATTTGGCTAAAAGAACTAGTGAGAGAAAGTGAAAAATAAAATTTACGGTGTGTGTGTGTGTGTCAATATACAAATCGAGTTCTGGATGGAATGAAATGGGAAATGGAGCCTCTATTTATAGGCTTGAGATTCCACAAAATAGAAAATAACATTTAAGCAAAAATAGTCGTTATTAATCGATTGGGTGAATCAATTAGTTTATTCAAAGCCAACGATTATAAGTTCCCAAAAAGGATAGAAATTATATATAGCCGTTGGATAGAATCTAGGTGCATTCAACTTGCCTTGCGCCTCAAATTTTAGTTGATCTAATTGATTGACATTATGTTCTAATCGATTAAATATAGTTAAAAAAATATGCATTTTTGAATGCTCTCATCCTTTTCTATACAACTTCTATCTATTTTTCAAAGCATTGATAAACCATTTGAGAAAAAATTTCCTTTTGGTAAAACATTTAAAAAGGGTTTTAGTGTGTGTGTGTGTGTGTGTGCGCCTATAGTCATATTCTTGTACAAAAAATCCCCTTTTGCTTTTAAAAAAGGTCTAAATTAGGAGTTTAACTCATTCTACAAGCTTTTAACCAGATATCATTTTCTGTGGTGACACTGCTTAAGATCTCTTGAGACTTTTTATGATTTCTCTTGGTTTTCCTTCTCCTTTGAGTAGTCAATTTCTTCAAACCTTTACATGTATGGTTTGAATATTTTAGCCTCTTTAGTGCTCTTTGACTTATCCTTTATTGTACTCTTATCATGATGAAGTCTTTTTAGTATTTTACTTTGAAGTTGTCTTCATTAAAAGAAAACCTATTACTTGTTCCATGATTTTTTTAATTAGCATAATTTTGCTAAACCATGGTTATTATCTGATGTTAAGCAAGATGTTGTCACATCTTGTCCTACTGTCATAACAGGTTTTGCTGTTATATGTTTTTTGACAGATGTTCTGCTAGATGGTGTGACATCCTACACAAAAACATCCTGCTAGTTCAGAATGGTTTTTTAACCTTGAAAGATTTGATTGAAAAATATGAGAATCTGGAATATTCAGATAATCATTACAGGCGCAGGAAATCAAGGGATGATTAAAACAATTGCAGATTAGTCTCTGTTGTTAGAAAAATAATCTTTGAGATTTCTTTTAGAAAACTAAGATTTGATTTTATTTGTTCCAAATTTGTGAAAAGATCTTGCAGTTGTTTTCATATTGGAGAAGATTGAATTAAGTTTAAAGTCCAAACCCATTCTGCAAGAGTCTATAAAAAGGAACTTAGGAAACCTAGTTTGCCAAGCATTCAAGTGGGTGCAATAAGGGTTGTTGTTTTGGGAGTCTCTCAAGTTTTCGTGCGTTATTTTCTTTTGAGTCACTCGTGTATCTTCTAATACATTGAGGTGGACGTGTGTTCTCTCTCTTGAAGCTTTTAAGCAAGAGATTTGAGTGTTGTTCTTAATCAAAGTTTTTAAGTAAGATCAAGAATTGTTCTTAGTTAGGGTGTTTAACTAAGTATTTTATATTAGAAAATGTAATCTTTCTATTTAGGTTCCCTTGGTCACAAGGTGTGAGACTGTTTAATCGCTGCGGTGATTAGAGGTGGGATGTCGACTTCCCAGGTCTAGATGTCGACTTATAGGCAAAAGTATAGCTAGGTAGTGATTAGGCAAGAAGTTGTAAACTAGGGGTGTTTTGGCTTTAAACTAATACTACTGATAGTGGACTTCCTTCCGGGCTTGGTAGCCACCAGATTAAGTGTTGTTGCACTGAACTGGTGTTAGGAGTGAATTAATGGTAAATTCATGTGTTAATATAAGTAATTTCTTTTCTAAATTAATGCAAATTGTGATAGATCCATAGGTTTTTAGTAAGAATTGAACTGAATAAGTTTAGTTCATGTGTAAAGCAAATCGAATCACTTGTGGGTACTATTGATGCAGGTTTGGAGCTGAAAAGGAGCTTTATAAGAACATGAAGAGGAAAGAAAGATGGAAGTCTCAAAGGCAAAGCAAAAAGAAGAAGTTTTAGCAAGGGCGCGCCGCGGGAGTCCAAGACAGTGCCGCGCCAAACTCACTGTTTTTGACCGCGCCGCGGTAATCCTTTGCTGCGCCGCGGACGCGACGTTTCAGGCCCAAAAATTATAAATAAAAGCCCTAGCTTCCAAGTAAAGGACAGATCTTTTGTGAGCGAAATTAGGAGAGCATTCTGAGTTTGCAGCCAAGAACAACAATTGAAGGCCAAATCTTTACCAATCGAAGACATTCCATTGATGAAGATGAATCCCTCTATTAATTCTTGTGTGTTCTCCATGTCTATGGAGAGCTAAATTCCTCTTGTTGAGTTTAAGGTAGTAATTAACCTATGAATATACAATACTATTGATTCTTTCCTATGAACAATTATTTGAATTTATTATCAATAAGAAACCTTGCTTTTATATTAAATTATCGTGGAATCTTTGATCGAAAGAAAAGGTTCTACTTTTGCCCTAGGTTACTATATTGATTCAATCTCAATTTGCAGAGATGGAATTGTGATTGAGTTTTCATAATTATCGTGCTTTATTACTCTTATCGATATTGATATTTGGAGAGATCGAATCTCATACCGGTAGAAGTTTATCTAATTTGATTTGCAGACACGGAATCATATTTGAGGATAAGTGAAGATAGTAATTCAAAAGATTGTTCAATTGTGAATTAATTGATAAATTGTATAGGAATAGGTTGATGAACCCTAAAGCTCAACATATTTCCTTAATCGTTAACAAACGTTCATTATTTGCATTTAAATTATTGTTTACATTTGATAGTATTATAATCATAAAACAAACCCAATTAACTTTTCTCACTCAAAATAATCAACTATAGAACGGCAGTGATATTAAACCAATCCCTGTGGATATGATATATTACCGAAAATATTTACCCACAAATACTTTCAACAAATTGGCGCTGTTGCCGGGGATTGGTGTCAATATTGCACGCATTGCTATAGTCGTATTATTTTTAGTTATTTGCTTAATTGTAGATTTTTTGTTTAGTTACTTAATTTTAGATTTTTTGTTTAGTTACTTAATTTTAGATTTTTAGTTTAGTTCCTTTATTTTATATATTTTTTTAGCTTAGCTCCTTTATTTTAGATTTTTAGTTAGTTACTTTATTTTAGATTTTGTTATTGCAATAACCTTTTAATTTTGATTTTTTATTATTATTATAATTTTTTTTTATCTTGTTATTTCACTTGTGTGCTAGTTTTGTAGATTTTTGTTTATCGGAATGTGGGACCCAAATATAAATGTTGCGATTCATGCTCAAAACGAAATCCTAACTCGACAAATGGAGTATCTCCTTCAAAGTGTGTCACAGTTCACACCTCAAGTTAATGAGTTTCATGATATCGGATGGTGCACACCGGAAGATGCGATGGAGTATCATATGGCTAACCATGAATACCAACAACAAGGGTTTTCACACTATAATCAAGGTTATCAAAGAGGACCCACTGAGTTAGAGGAAACCATGAATCAATTCATGCAATTCTCTTTAGCCATTCAACAAAACCGGGAAACGCAAGATGTTCAACTTACCAAATTCTTCACCGAGCAAAACGTAAGTCAAGTCTCAACTTTTCAAAACCCTATGACTTGTGTAGAAACCTGCAATGCTACTTCTATAAGGAGTGTAAAAGTGATTGATGAGGAAGTTGAAAACAATGATGATGACAAGGAAGATGTTGCTGAAAAGGATAATATAGAGCATATAAACATCAAGAAAAATATAGAAAGTGAGTATGAGCCCTCAATGAAGCTACCTTATCCAAGACCTCCTAAAAAAGTAGATGATGTGTTAGTCGAAGGAACAAAAAAGGAGGATATAATCAAAGAAGTCATGAATGAGTTAGAAACTTCAAAAGTTGAAACGTTTTCAAAAGAGAATATGATGGACTTAGAGTTGAAGAAGAGTAGTAATGCAAAGGAGCCTAAACTCTCATTGGAAATACTTCCTCTACAAGTTCCTAATAAAGAAGGGAATGAGAGTCATTACTTTCGGCCAATGGAAATGTTTAGCCGTTTGCAAATCACCATCCCATCTTTAGAAGGTTTAGAGTTAAAGCCAAAATTTGTCAAATTCATCAAGGATAGGTTCTCACCGATGAAGAAATTAACGGATAAGGAGGTTATATCTCTTGAGGAGAGGAAAAAACAAATGAAGGAAGAGAGATCGCGAGTTGAAGTGGTAAGAATTAAGGATGAAGAAATCAAACAAGCAAACTTTAAATACTTTTGGGGTTTCACATTGGTAAGAAAAGTACCAAGGAAACGAGACAATGGTTGATGATTCAACCATGAACCGTCAAGCCATGCGACGTTAAACGAGGCACTTCGTGGGAGGTAACCCACACTTCTAATGTTTCATTTTGTTTTGTTTATTTTTATTTCAGGAAGTAATAAAGGGACCTTTCTGGTGAAAGCTAGGAAGAAGCAATTTATATGGCAATACCCTTTGTGAGTCAACCCTCTCGGGCTTGTTCTGAAACATTGAGGTCAATGTTTAGTTCAAGTTTGGGGGTGGATTTACTCTTTTGCATTTTTATAATTTTCAGGTTTATCTTAGTTTGTTTTATCCCCAGTTTAGAATGAGTAGTTTCTACAGCATAATGAAAATCTCAAGCAAGGTACCAACAATGGAGCAACATGCGTGAAAGTGGTAGTGAGTGAAATTTTTTGAAAAAAAAAATTAAGTTTTCACTTTCTTTTTCAATAAGTGACAAGGCAGGTATGAATTTTCGAACTCAAACTCCTAATGTGTGCATGAAACTTAGGTTGTTAGTAAATACTTGACAGAAGTTCTTTATGGTACTCAATTTTTGATTGGATCGGCTTAGCCTTAACCATTGTGAGAAAAGCTTTCCATTGTTTACTATATGCAGGAGACCATCAATTATTTTGACTTGTTTGTATCATGCTAAACCGTTTGTCGCATCGTTTGTGGAAATCTGTGAAAGTGATTTAGGCACTTGTTTGAATCTGAGAGTTTCTTTAAGCCAATTCCAGCGTAAAACTTATTTTCTTCTGTGAGAGTGTGATCCTTTGCTAACCATTCTTTGAGCCTGAGGTCAAGATAAGCATCATAATATGCACCAAGGAAAATACCTGGTGAGTTTTGATCTCAATAAAAAGTTTTGTTTCGAACCATCAACCATAAAATTTGGTGATGTGTTTTCTCTTTGACCTTTCTTAGAAAGTAGGGGAGCATTCACATAATCTAAGGACAGGTTGATCTCCAAGTTGGGGAGAATCACAATCCAAAGAAAATTAAGTACAAGTGGTAATCGGTGAAGGACAAAAGAAATTCGTAGCTCGAAAAAAAAAAAATATATATATATATATATATGAAAAAAAAAAAGAACAACGTTTGAATCTAACAGTTGTTGAAAAAAGAGAAAAAGAAAAACCGAGCTACGAATGAGAAAAGATGACCAGGTGAGAAAGCGAAAGTTATAGAGAAGGAGGAATGAGTTATGATTCGGATGCTTCCCTAGATTAGGAACAACCCTTGATTATCTTCTTTTCTTTGAATCTAAACCACATTACAACCCTAGAAAGACCTTCTGATTCTCAGATTCCACGGGACTTGATGCTAACAATTTGGTGAACGTATGATATGGATCCTTGTTGATTTAATTGTTTGGATGAGTGTTGAACCCCTCTGTTGTTCATCATACTTTTTTATGAGAGTGATTAGTGCTGATTCAATTACAATTGTGTAATGTTTTGAACTTTTGGAGGTAATTTGCTTTCAAAATTTGTTTCGTGTGTATGTTCTGTGTTTGCAGGAAGAGGAGGAGTATTTGACTTGGTTACTGAATTGAACCACTTGAAAAACCTTTTTGAAAAAAACTTGTTGCATGACTGTCGGTATGTTTTGTTAGAGGTAAGTAATTTTGTTTAGGGACAAACAAAACACTAAGTTGGGGAGAGTTTGTTAGGAGTGAATTAATGGTAAATTCATGTGTTAATATAAGTAATTTCTTTTCTAAATTAATGCAAATTGTGATAGATCCATAGGTTTTTAGTAAGAATTGAACTGAATAAGTTTAGTTCATGTGTAAAGCAAATCGAATCACTTGTGGGTACTATTGATGCAGGTTTGGAGCTGAAAAGGAGCTTTATAAGAACATGAAGAGGAAAGAAAGCTGGAAGTCTCAAAGGCAAAGCAAAAAGAAGAAGTTTTAGCAAGGGCGCGCCGCGGGAGTCCAAGACAGCGCCGCGCCAAACTCACTGTTTTTGACCGCGCCGCGGTAATCCTTTGCCGCGCCGCGGACGCGACGTTTCAGGCCCAAAAATTATAAATAAAAGCCCTAGCTTCCAAGTAAAGGACAGATCTTTTGTAAGCGAAATTAGGAGAGCATTCTGAGTTTGCAGCCAAGAACAACAATTGAAGGCCAAATCTTTACCAATCGAAGACATTCCATTGATGAAGATGAACCCCTCTATTAATTCTTGTGTGTTCTCCATGTCTATGGAGAGCTAAATTCCTCTTGTTGAGTTTAAGGTAGTAATTAACCTATGAATATACAATACTATTGATTCTTTCCTATGAACAATTATTTGAATTTATTATCAATAAGAAACCTTGCTTTTATATTAAATTATCGTGGAGTCTTTGATCGAAAGAAAAGGTTCTACTTTTGCCCTAGGTTACTATATTGATTCAATCTCAATTTGCAGAGATGGAATTGTGATTGAGTTTTCATAATTATCGTGCTTTATTACTCTTATCGATATTGATATTTGGAGAGATCGAATCTCATACCGGTAGAAGTTTATCTAATTTGATTTGCAGACATGGAATCATATTTGAGGATAAGTGAAGATAGTAATTTAAAAGATTGTTCAATTGTGAATTAATTGATAAATTGTATAGGAATAGGTTGATGAACCCTAAAGCTCAACATATTTCCTTAATCGTTAACAAACGTTCATTATTTGCATTTAAATTATTGTTTACATTTGATAGTATTATAATCATAAAACAAACCCAATTAACTTTTCTCACTCAAAATAATCAACTATAGAACGGCAATGATATTAAACCAATCCCTGTGGATACGATATATTACCGAAAATATTTACCCACAAATACTTTCAACAACTGGGTTAACAATTCATTGTGTTATTTATCATTCTCTAAATTATTTTCCAGTTTTGATAAGTGTGTTGTAAGTCAACAGATGTTATAACATCTATCTTGACATTGTGTGTTGTTACGACATCTGTCTTAATATATGTTGTAAGTTCTAGAATTTCAATTGGTATCAGAGAAAGCACTCATTCTGTCTATTTGGTGAGCTCCAGGAAGAATATTTTCTGGTAATATGGATAATGAAGGAGGATACAACAATGGATCACCTCTGTTGGATGGTTCTAATTATGACTAGTGAAAAGTCAAAATTATTGCTTTTCTAAAATCTATGGACATCAAAGTTTGGAAGGCTGTTTTAAAAGGATGGGAACATCCTGTTGATAAAGACAAAGATGGGAATGTGTCCTTAAAACTTGAAGAAAATTGGTCTAATGAGGATGATAAACCTGCTCTTGGGAAATCCAAGGCCCTAAATGCTCTATTCAACGAAGTAGACAAGAATGTTTTCAGGTTGATAAACACATGTACTGTGGCCAAAGATGCTTGGGAATTCCTCAAGAAAACTTACGAAGGCACATCCAAGGTAAAATTGTATAGGCTCTAGCTTCTCACTTCCAAGTTTGAAAATATGATGATGAATGATGAGACTATCCAACAATATCACATGAAGATTGTAACACCCCATTTCTACCCGACGAATATAATAAAAACCAGAGTTATAAAATTTCAACAAACACATGGATGCCACAATTCAAACTTATATCAACAGCCATTAATCACAAGTAAAACAGATACATAACACTTAAAACTCCGATGAATCGATAACAACATATTTTGATCTTAAAAAATAAACCAACTTTCATTAAATAAGCAGCGGAATTACAATTTCAACTTAAATAACATATTAACTTGTCCAACTAAAAACAGCTTCAAAAACACAAAATACTTATCAACATATTCATCTTAAAATTCAACAACAAATATATATTAACAACGATAAAACAACAAGCGTTCATCCCCCGAGTGTTACGTATCAGAGCGACCAACACCTGTCTCGAACTAATGAAGGTAAGCAGCCTTCACTCTGGATTACCTACATATTACCAACATAGGGGTAACATTGAAATAGAAAGGGTGAGATATCGAACCATATAATTAAGTGTATGATAAACAATATATTAGATCAGATTACATAAAATTTCCACTTCAACAACTTTCAAACAACATTCATTACCACTAAATTATCAACATAATATAATGACTAATTTATCATCACAACAACAACTCAAAATGTAACTCGGAATGCGACTCGTACAGTGCACATGCATGTGGTACCAATGGAGCAAAACTCCCAACTTAAAAATCTACCAATTAATAAAGGAATCAACAAGGCATAAGCCTTCTGTAGATGCTTTTAAATTGGCTGCATTTTATGGTAAAGCATTCTTGTGTGTGTGTGATGTCTTGACTAATGTCATGACACACTGTGTGTGAAATTGTGCAGGATTGTATGGTTGAGCTAATACAGGTTTTCGTTAGATGTCATGCTCGATGTCATGACATCAGTATCTGACAGCAGTAGCTGTTACTTTTTAGTTGTTATGTTTCCTTATTTATCTCAGGCTACTATTTAGGAAACTTTATATTTTGTGTTGTATGATTTGTGCTAAAATATCTCGTACTACAGCATATGTGAACACCCTGATGATGTGGAAATTAGGTTAACTTGGTTAACCCTAATTTATGTTTGGAAGGCCCAAGGCCCAAGTGTTGTTGCCTATAAGAAGATTGCAAATCCTACTTTCAGAAGCAGAGATTCTGAGCGTGAAAATTATTGTGTTCTCTGTGTATTCACGTGTGTCTTAGTGTTAATTGTACTCCAAACAATTATCTCTTTGATGATTGTATTGGAATAGGGTGTTTTTGAGTTGTAATAGTTTTGTCACTCTAAGCTTTTAAGCATGAGTGTTGTGTCCCTTGATTGAAGCTTTGAAGCAAGATCAAGATTTGTTTGAAGTGTGTCTTCACTCGATCTCTATTGTTTTATGTTTGTAATCACTGCTGTGATTGATTGGGAGTGAGTAGGAACTCAGGTCTAGCACTAAATTGAAATTGCATTGGGTAGGTCTTAAGTGAAGAGTTGTAAACGAGGGAGTTTAGCCCTGAATTACTACTGCTTATAGTGGATTTCCTCCCTGGCTTGGTAGCCCCCAGAGTAGGTGTTGGTGTACACCGAATTGGGTAAACAATCAGTTGTGTTATTTACTGTCTTTGTTTACTTTATGCATAAATTTTATAATCAGTTCTGAAGTGGATGTCATAACATCCGACACGACTTCGATCGTGTGGTGCTAGAATTTTCAATTGGCATCAGAGCAGGCATCCTGCCTATTTATTTTTGGGTGAGATCTAGGGAAAATAAATTCTGGTACTATGGACAAGGATGTAATATTTTTTGGGAATAGACCATCCATTATGGATGGATCTAACTATGACTACTAGAAACCTCGTATGGTAGTCGTTCTGAAGTCTGTGGATAGCAAGGCCTAGAGAGCTGTGAGCAAAGGATGGGAACATCCTACGAAGAAAGATAAAGATGGAATAGATGTGTTAATACCCGAAGAAGAATGGAACAAGAATGAGGAAGATTTGGCTTTGGGAAATTCCAAGGCTGTAAATGCGTTGTTCAATGGGATAGACAATAATATATTCAGACTTGTGCAGCACTGTGATCTGGCCAAAGATGTGTGGGATATTCTCAAAACAACTCATGAAGGCACATCCAAGGTGAAGATCTCTAGACTTCAGATGTTAACCACTAAGTTTGAAAATCTCAGGATGAAAGAGGATGAGACCATTCATGATTTCTATATGAACATTCTTGAAATTGCCAACACCTCTGGAGCCTTAGGAGAAAAAATGTGTGAAGAAAAGTGTAATACGGTGAACTGACTTTTTATAATCGAAAAAATGTCGCGGTAAGCAAGAGTCGCCACCGACTTTTATTTTATCCAATTGGAAAGGCTAAAAGAACAGGAAAGACCTTTTAAAAAGATTTTGAGTTCGGGGGGTAAGTTATACAAAGGGAAGGTTTAAAAAGCACCCTTTGCATCCATGGTTATCCATGGGCTCTTAATTGCTTAGCTCACTTTGTTTTCAAAATGTTTGAATTGTTTGAAAATGGGGTGTGAAAAGTAAAAACTTTGAAGAAGAACTTTAGCTTGTAAATAAGCGTAGTCTTTTGAAAAGTATTTTAATGGGAAAAAAGTTTTGAATTTAGAGCAAGCAATTAGTAGCAACTACCCTAAGTTTTGAAAAATCGTTCTTTTAGCTTTTCGGGTGAAAGGATCTATCCATACCATGAGAGGGCAGGAAGCCTTTCAATTGGATGTTTGAAGGGTCATCGAGAAATTATTCGCCACAAGACTGTCCCTTGCCATAAAGAAGGCAGTTAGTCTAAGGGAAGGACATAATAGTCATTTGAGGCATCATGCGAGGATACCTTAGCAATAGGGACGAGGCAACATCGAGGGAGTTTCAATAACTTTGAAGGCAACATTGCTTTAGGTATCCTCGGAATCGAGGGATTTTGACTATTTAGCATACTTAGAGGCAACCGGTTTATAAGGCAACAGGCAACAAAGGCAACAAGAGGGATTACCCTAAAGGTGTGTGTGTGGCACAATCACGTGATTAATTCAGATATTGTTATCTTGTAATTAGTGATCTAAATCTGTTAAAGGCTTGCACTCCCTAAGATTACTAACCACGCAGTTTAAAATTGACAGAAATTAAAAGGCAGAATTAAAACCCTACGCTATTACAATAAACACCTGCGGGGATGGGGGATTAAAATAGAAAATAAAATAAATGAATAATTAATTTAATTCATCTTGAGTCTTGACATTCCTCGAACCTCCGATCGACTTTGATTATCTGAGAATTAAACAGAAAAACAATAGGGGTGAGTGTAGGCGGAATTCTTTAACAGATGAAGTAAACCCTAGTTGAACCTATAAGGCAAAAATAAATAACATTTAAAATAATTATTAAATAACGACTTAGCTTTTTTATTGGCATGGCGCATAGTCGGAGATCTTGATTAACCCTGAAAATTAGGCATGCAGAATAAAAGTGTTAGTGCATCTAAAGATCAACAACCCTAATTGGTGAAAACAAACCAAATAAAACAGTTTAATTTTAAATAATTGACACAAAAAGAAAAGGTTTTGAAAAGATTCAGGGCAAACCCCGATTTCTTAGGGAATGAGGTTTTAAGAGAAAAAACACTAAGTTGATGGATGACATCTACCTAACAGTGATTAGTTATGATGAGGAAAAACAATAATTAAGACAAAAATTATGGTTTTAAAGCAATTGGTTTAAACATGAAAAATGAATAATTTTAATACCTTTGAGAACTTAAGAAAATCGAAGTTTCGATAAAATAAACTAAATAGTCATGAAAATATTTATTAAATAATAAGTTCAAAATAATGAATAAAAAAAAGAAAAGAAAGTAAATAAATAAATAAAAAGATTTGTGTAATTAAAAGAATAAAACAAAAAAATTAGAAATCACTTAGCTTTGGATCAGGTGTGCTGATCTCTTGAAGGTCCATGGTGAGCTTTCATGCTGGAGGCGTTGGATTTGTAGTTGGAGAGATCATGTGGTGGAGATCTGAAGGAGTACTGTGGGCGTGCATGGGAAGGATGCACTGGATCTTGTGGAAAGTCCTTATAAAAATTAAATTGCCACACCAGGGTCTCGAACCCAGGATCATCTAGTTACCAGGACGCTCTCTTTGCCACCCGAACCACCACACGTGGCCCACGTCTTGGTTGACTGTCCAATTAGATTGAGGAGAGAAGCACAGCTGACTTTGACTAGCAAACAGGATTCTGACACGCCCATGGAGAGAGAAGGTCATAGATTGACTGGCCAACCAGGACGCACCAATACGCCACGCATGCGAGTCAAAAGTCACAGGGTACTATTCATCACCCCTGTCCTTGGTACCTGCGAATTCTATCATGGATTTTGCTGCGGATTTCTTTGCGAATCTTCCTTCAAACTATTGACGACTCAATACCTGCAAAATTAAAAGCCAAACAGCGCAAGAAAATAAACCAGATCTACTAATTAGGGTCTTATGAATTCAAATATATGGTCGTTTGGATCTGAAACCGCCTGGAAAGACAAGAACGAACAGTCATCTTGGTTTTGCCCTAGCCATGGTGTCTTGCTCAACCTGCGTTAAACCTTCAAAGTAATGGTCCTAATTGACTCTAAACATCATCCTGAACTCAAACATACGGTTAGTTCAAATGAAAACACAAGAAAATGCAAGATCCAAAAATCAGAGCATGAGTGAATGTGATGAACACGATGTGTACGTTCCAGGCGTTATGAAGCTTAGCTAATGATCCAATCTTACCCTTTGAAGTCTCAGGATTGAATTGGGATTGTTGGAACGGATTGAAAGTTGCTGAAACCAAACTTTTGCTCGTGCCCTAGTTTTGAAAATCTTTTGTGAGGTTAGGGTTTCTCCTTGAGGCTGAGCATTCGTGAGCCCTTATTCTGATTACATTGTGGTATATATAGAGAACCCATTAGGTCAATTAAACTTGGAAATAATTATGTGATTGAATATTTGGAAATATTGCAAAATATTTGATTTGAAAATCTCATAATCACTTGCTATTTTCATCCAAATATTATTTCAATCAAATATGAATGACTTGCTTGAGTTCCAAGAATGCTTATTGATTGAAAAAATCTGATCATGCATCAATTAGATATTTATTTTATTTTTTCATTGATTTAAATTGAATAAAATCAAAGAATAAATAAAATAATTATTGGAACCATGCACCACGAAATTTTATGGTCCTTAATGAGTTTCTTGGGCCTTTATATGATCCAAACCAAAGCCTCACAATTTAATTTGTATTTTTGGTATTTTACTTGATTTATTCGCAATTTAAATGAATAAAATTCAAATAAATAGAAATAAAAATGCCAAAAATACAAGTATGGTTTTATAGGTTCTTATTTGGGTCATATGTATGCTGGAAGTCCAAAACCTGAGCCCATTAGTTCAAAAACACAAAATTATTCAATTATGGTTTCATGCATTTCTTGAAATTTGACCAACTTCTGAGCCTCATATCTCCTTCAATTTTTGTGGTATGAACATGTTCTAGGACTTTTTAGAAATCTTAAAGAATCCTATAAAAGCTCCTTTTGGTTTCATCTCAATTGAGTCCACCATGTTCAAGTTATGAGCTTTGAGAAAAAATGACTTTTTGCGATCTTTTAGAAGGACCTGTAATGTTTTGGCTCATATCTCCCAAATGGTGCATTTCTGGCCTTGGCTTGTGAGAGACAAAATTGTAGAGAATTCAATTTCCTTCAAATTGAGCCTTGGATGGGAATTTTCTGATGTTCCATGTGAAAGTTATGGCTGGTCAAAGTTGGGTTGACTTTCTCCTAAAAACCCCTAATTTAGAAACTTTTGAAATTGTTGATTTCTTCTTTTATCTTTCCTTGATGAACCATGATCAATCCTTGATCACATGGTGAATGATATTTCAAAATAAGGTTGTTGACAAAAAATCAAGAGTTTTGACTGTAATTCGACCACAATTGACTTTTAGGTCCGATTAGTCGACTATTGATCGTTTGAGCAATTGACTGAGCAATCTTTTGAATCGGGGTTTGAAACTTGGCATGAGGATCATTTGAATCATATGGGAGGCCATGGAGTCCATTGGAGGCATCAGAACCTGATTTTTCTTTGAAAAGATCAAAATCCTAGTTTGAGGGTTGTTGTTTAGGAGAGTGTATATTCAATCAAGTATTTGAGACTTTGATATTCAAATGAGCTTGAGCATGGAAATATGGTGGGCAAATTTTGGGGTATGACAGCTGCCCCTGTTCAATCTTCTTACACTTGAGGATGTAGATTGGCTTGTGTGCCTGTTGGAATCTGAAGGTGGAAGAGGATTGAACACTAGAATACCAAGAAATTTGCCCTTGATGATATAGGGACCTTTTCAGAGATGGGCTTGAAGATGCCATCCAGGTGTTTGGAAAAGATGTGTGATGGAGATGGGCTTGAAGATGCCATCAGACTTGATATACTTGAGAGTCAGAATGTGTCGTACGTTAGACTGTTTCTGAGGAATAGACTAATTAGGTTGAGTCGTACGTTAGACTGGGTCTAGTTTGCATCAGCAGATGTCTGGAAAACCGTGCGTTAGGTCGAAGAATGAGTCGTGCGTTAGACTATTCTCAAATGCATCCTCAGATGTCTGGAAAACCGTGCGTTAGGTCGAAGAATAAATCGTGCGTTAGACTATTCTCAATTGCATCCTCAGATGTCTGGAAAACCGTGCGTCAGGTTGATGGATGAGTCGTGCGTTAGACTAATCCAAATTGCATCCGTAGATGTCTGGAATGCCGTGCATTAGGCTAGCTGATGTTTTTTGCATTGAGGAATATTTGTTGGAGATGGGCTTAAAGATGCCATCCAGATGTCGAGACTGAAGTGTTTGAGAAGTAGTTGTTTGAATGTTGATCGCATAGTAGATGAATTAGATTTTTGGAGAGTTGATCGTGTCAGCACCGTTCGTAGTAACTGAATTAGACTTTGGAAGATGATCGTGTCTACACCGTTCGTGATGATAGAATTAGATTCTTTAAAGGTCGATCGTGTCAGCACCGTTCGTAGTAACCGAATTAGATCTTGGAGTTATAATCGTGTCTACATCGTTCGTGATGATAGAATTAGATTCTCTTGTCGTGTCAGCACTGTTCGTAGTAACTGAATTAGACTGGAAAGGTCAGTGATCGTGTCTACACCGTTCGTGATGATAGAATTAGACCTCTGAGAGTTGATCGTGTCAGCACCGTTCGTAGTAACTGAATTAGATCTTTGAAAATGACCGTGTCATTACCGTTCGTGGTAAATGAATTAGATCTTCGAGCGTTGACCGTGTCAGTACTATTCGTAGTAGCTTAATTAGATCTTGGAAAGTTGGAGATTTCGTTCATTTGTCTGTGCTGGTATCCTGCAATAGGTATAGTTATGCAATGTCATGATGCATGTATTATGTAATGAGTCCCTCAAAATAAATGAGAAACTTTGTATGTTATGGATGAATTCATTATGAGGTAATGTATGCAATGTATGAATATGTTTATGACATATGATATGTGAATATGATTTATGTTGTCTTGATTGAGAAAATAAATCTCTATGCTTTTGTGATTTTGATGTCTGATCTTGTTTTGAAGATGCTCAGCTGGGAATTTATGATTCTTGCTTGGGGATGATCAGTAACTTGATGGACCCTGATTGGGGACAAAAGTATTAGTAACCCATGTTGGAGAAGAGCAAAGTGTTGGAGAACCGGTAGTGTTGAAGATGTAAACTCTGTTGGGGAGTCATGTCTTTGTCGGGACGAGTATGTTTGAAGATATCTTCTTGAGAATTGCTCCGTGGGGATATGATCTTGTGAAATCGGAGCTGTGGGAAGGCATGGATGCCTTGAATATTGCCCCCAGTATTATAGTAACTACCATTCCTGGATTTGATTAGGACACACCGCTGAGTATTGATCAAGATGTCAAACTGGACTTTCATAGATTTGCCCCTGCTAGTAGGAACTTGAAGAGATTCACCTTGCGAGGACTTTATGAAGTGTATACTGTAGGCGACATGCCCCTAGTAATCGTAAACTTAGGATGATGCCCCTGACTGTTTGGCTTTTTTGAGAGATTCTTGGAATCTTGACTTGATTGCCCCAGATTGATCGGGATATAGTTTGAAATCCCCTTGTGATGTATGCCTTTGACTTTTTGGCATTCGAGAGATTCTTCGAATCTTGACTTGATTGCCCCAGATTGATTGGGCAAACCATGTCACGCCCCTTGTATACGTAAGAGACATTGCTTCTTGGAGTAATATTGTCTGTCGGGATAACTTTCAGTCATTAGTTGTACCATGCGCAAGTTCTTTCTGATGCTAACATTTGGAATTATGTAGCAGAATATGTTTAATAATGAATTCATGAGATGCAATGCATACGTTTGTCTTGAGTTTTTTGAAAAACCTTAAAGCAAGAGATGTAAAATCATGGTATTTGTAAAAACATGTTATTTTTGTAGAAGCGAAATATCAACTCAGCATTCGTGATAAACCTTAAGGAGTCAGGATACCTTTTGGTGACAGTATGCTTTCGAACTAACCATGCCTCAATTAGGACTTTCAAGGGTTGTAACGTGGCTTGGTTCACGGTTTAAGAAACAAAGGATAAAGGCTCAAAGTTTATTTGTACCCATCCCGCTTCGTGATGATCTTCAGTCCTAAGCTCAGTTAATTCAACTTACGCATTCAGGTTCCAAGAGACTTTTGGATTTGCACCTTTGATAATGACGATGGTTCACAAGCAAAGAGAACCTTTTGAGATGGCAGTCACTTCTTCCTTCTGGTAGTCATAACATTGTGTTGTTCAGGAATTTATTGACTTTTTTTCGTCTTTTTGATATCCCTAACTTTTGCCTGAACTGTCTAATTTGAGCTTACAGTCAGCGGGATGCCTTGATTTTTGCCTAAGTCTTCTTTTTGATTTTTGACTTAGCAGGCCTTTCTTTGTATATATTTTTTCATCATTTTTTCCTTTTGAAAGATATTGACTGCCTCGCTTAATGATTGATGAACCATCATTGGCTTTTGATTGACACCTCCAACACTTCTTTGATGTGTGCGGATGAACGCTTGTGATTGAAACCTTTGTTGAAAGGTGTACTGAATGATTCTCTTAAAATAGAATGCACAGCCAAATTAACTGAGAACTACCCTGCCCCAGGTCATGATCAAGGGTTTTAATTAGTACAAGAAAAGAAACTTCTACTTCTTAGGCCCAAAGGGGTTGACGAGGGATTAACATCCTTATATCTCCACTGTTTAGGAATTGAAACAATGCCTGTACATCGTCAGCATAGTCCGCTCAAAAGCATACTGTATGAGGTTGCGGTATCGTTTTCGTCATCCTCCCTCAAAAGGTATACAGCTTTAGCAGGAGTTGAGTATCATAAAACATATGTAAAGTAAAGATGCAGTTTAGATGAGTGATAGCGAAATAATTTATTCAAGACAAACATATGCAATGCACTGATGATGATTATTAAAACAAATAATGTCTATCATAAGTCAAGTGTTTAAACAAACAGAATAGAAATTGCGCATGAACATAAGTCTAATGATTAAAAGTTCATCCTTCTTGACATTAATCAGTCTTGTCGTGATTAGGCATAGGAGAAGTGATCACTACAGGAGTTTTTGGGCGGTTGAATTCAATTTCACCAGCATCGATCATGTCTTGGATCTTATTCTTCAATGTCTAGCAGCTATTTGTATCATGACCAGGGCTATCAGAGTGGTATGCACACCTCACATTAGGATTATAGCTACGAGCAGAAGTACTAGGATTCTTAGGGGGGTCCTTTAAAGCGATCAACTTTGACTTCAACAGATGTTGTAATGCTTGAGCCAACGTCACATTAATCTTGGTGAATTGACGCTTAGGTGCATCTGGCTTGAAGGAGACAAAGCTCGAGAAGAATTGTCTCGTAGAAGATTAACCTGAGAAGCTTCTTGAAAGGGCAAGAGATGTCTTAGAAAAGATTGGATAAGTGTTTTTTTTTTAAGGTAAGATTACCTAAAAAGGTTGAGATATGTCTTAAACGAGATTAGCTTAGAAAGGTATGATATGTCTTAAACAAGAATGACCTAGAAAGGTTATGACACGTCTTAAACAAGACTACCTAAAAAGGCTCCTAGAAAGGATGGAACATCTTAGAAAAGATTGCCTAGAAAGGTTCCTGGAAAGGATATGAATTATCTTAGAAAAGGTTACCTATGAGTCATCTTAGAAAAGGATACCTAGATAAGGTTCCTAGAAAGGAGATTACCGAGAAAGGTTCCTAGAAAGGAGGATATATGTCTTAGAAAAGACTACCTAGACAGGTTCCTGGAAAGGATGATAAATGCCTTAGAGAAGACTTCCTAGAAAGGTTCCTAGAAAGGATATGAAACATCTTAGAAAAGATTACCTAGAAAGGTTCCTAGAAAGGATGGGAAGTTCTTTGATTACTTCTGAATTATCTTTGAAGAAAGACCCGTAATGCAGTGTCAGAGTTGTATTTGTCTTGAATGAGTATTGAGATTGAATCGTTGATACGATTGTATTTGCACCGCACTTGGATGATAATATTCTTTCGACTTTGAAATGACATTAGAAAATGATTTGGTCGCGTCTTCGTTTGAAGAACTCTGATTCTTGGATGTTCTTCTATGGGAATCAAGCTCACCATATCCAGTGGGTCATAGCCTCTGATTCGAGAATTTCTGAATTTGAAGGTACATGGCTAGAGGAAAATAAAGCCTCTTGCCCCTTGATAGGTACAGCGTCTCTGAATTGAAAGGTATGTGGCGAGAGGAAAGTAAATCCTCTTGCCCCTTAATAAGATTTCAGTCCTTGATAAGAGCACCTGAAATTGTGCGCTCTTAATTCCTAAGATCCTTGAAAGGGTTAGTTAACATGCAATGTTATGATGTCATGATGTCATGAATGTTATGTGAATGCAGTTCATTAGGCACAGCGTGAGTTAGTAAGGGAAAAGAGGTCCTTTAACAAAACCTGCAAGGAAACAAAGGTTAGTAGCAAACACAAACAAGTCACACAAGTGTCCTTAGGTTTAGAGGCTTGCATGAAGTTCGCAGGTAAGTACCCTCCCCACTGAAGTTTAGTTGGTTCAACCTGTCCTATATAAAGATCGGGTTCTAGGGAGCTCATATCATTGACTTTTCTCGAAGGCGCTTATCTCAGTTCGGCAATCGAATCACCAACCAAGAAGGTCCTGAAAGTCCAGTCCATATGAGTGTAGCTTCGAGTATCAACCAACTTCAGTCGGAACCAAAGCCAGCCATCTCGCTACTTTCTACTAGGCCAAAGTCAAGTTCAACTAGGGTTCTAGGGCAAATTAGTGCTTAATGACACCACGCAGCAGCCAAGTGTCTCCTCGAGTCGGATCCCAAGGAACACCAGGACAAACAAATGTGTCACACTAACGATGGCCATCAGATCAACCACATCAGTATACGCTGTGCAGTTTCCTTGGTCTCATGCCATTTACCTAAGGTTCTCAGATCCGGGTTAGGATCTTTCACACAAGTAAATACCCAAAACAGCCTTTGAAATAAAAAGCAGACAAATCAAACAATTAAAGTGAATCCTAAACTCTAAGGTAACCCCTCTTTTAATCGAAAGCATCCCCAGCAGAGTCGCCAGTTCTGTAATACGGTGAACTGACTTTTTATAATCGAAAAAATGTCGCGGTAAGCAAGAGTCGCCACCGACTTTTATTTTATCCAATTGGAAAGGCTAAAAGAACAGGAAAGACCTTTTAAAAAGATTTTGAGTTCGGGGGGTAAGTTATACAAAGGGAAGGTTTAAAAAGCACCCTTTGCATCCATGGTTATCCATGGGCTCTTAATTGCTTAGCTCACTTTGTTTTCAAAATGTTTGAATTGTTTGAAAATGGGGTGTGAAAAGTAAAAACTTTGAAGAAGAACTTTAGCTTGTAAATAAGCGTAGTCTTTTGAAAAGTATTTTAATGGGAAAAAAGTTTTGAATTTAGAGCAAGCAATTAGTAGCAACTACCCTAAGTTTTGAAAAATCGTTCTTTTAGCTTTTCGGGTGAAAGGATCTATCCATACCATGAGAGGGCAGGAAGCCTTTCAATTGGATGTTTGAAGGGTCATCGAGAAATTATTCGCCACAAGACTGTCCCTTGCCATAAAGAAGGCAGTTAGTCTAAGGGAAGGACATAATAGTCATTTGAGGCATCATGCGAGGATACCTTAGCAATAGGGACGAGGCAACATCGAGGGAGTTTCAATAACTTTGAAGGCAACATTGCTTTAGGTATCCTCGGAATCGAGGGATTTTGACTATTTAGCATACTTAGAGGCAACCGGTTTATAAGGCAACAGGCAACAAAGGCAACAAGAGGGATTACCCTAAAGGTGTGTGTGTGGCACAATCACGTGATTAATTCAGATATTGTTATCTTGTAATTAGTGATCTAAATCTGTTAAAGGCTTGCACTCCCTAAGATTACTAACCACGCAGTTTAAAATTGACAGAAATTAAAAGGCAGAATTAAAACCCTACGCTATTACAATAAACACCTGCGGGGATGGGGGATTAAAATAGAAAATAAAATAAATGAATAATTAATTTAATTCATCTTGAGTCTTGACATTCCTCGAACCTCCGATCGACTTTGATTATCTGAGAATTAAACAGAAAAACAATAGGGGTGAGTGTAGGCGGAATTCTTTAACAGATGAAGTAAACCCTAGTTGAACCTATAAGGCAAAAATAAATAACATTTAAAATAATTATTAAATAACGACTTAGCTTTTTTATTGGCATGGCGCATAGTCGGAGATCTTGATTAACCCTGAAAATTAGGCATGCAGAATAAAAGTGTTAGTGCATCTAAAGATCAACAACCCTAATTGGTGAAAACAAACCAAATAAAACAGTTTAATTTTAAATAATTGACACAAAAAGAAAAGGTTTTGAAAAGATTCAGGGCAAACCCCGATTTCTTAGGGAATGAGGTTTTAAGAGAAAAAACACTAAGTTGATGGATGACATCTACCTAACAGTGATTAGTTATGATGAGGAAAAACAATAATTAAGACAAAAATTATGGTTTTAAAGCAATTGGTTTAAACATGAAAAATGAATAATTTTAATACCTTTGAGAACTTAAGAAAATCGAAGTTTCGATAAAATAAACTAAATAGTCATGAAAATATTTATTAAATAATAAGTTCAAAATAATGAATAAAAAAAAGAAAAGAAAGTAAATAAATAAATAAAAAGATTTGTGTAATTAAAAGAATAAAACAAAAAAATTAGAAATCACTTAGCTTTGGATCAGGTGTGTTGATCTCTTGAAGGTCCATGGTGAGCTTTCATGCTGGAGGCGTTGGATTTGTAGTTGGAGAGATCATGTGGTGGAGATCTGAAGGAGTACTGTGGGCGTGCATGGGAAGGATGCACTGGATCTTGTGGAAAGTCCTTATAAAAATTAAATTGCCACACCAGGGTCTCGAACCCAGGATCATCTAGTTACCAGGACGCTCTCTTTGCCACCCGAACCACCACACGTGGCCCACGTCTTGGTTGACTGTCCAATTAGATTGAGGAGAGAAGCACAGCTGACTTTGACTAGCAAACAGGATTCTGACACGCCCATGGAGAGAGAAGGTCATAGATTGACTGGCCAACCAGGACGCACCAATACGCCACGCATGCGAGTCAAAAGTCACAGGGTACTATTCATCACCCCTGTCCTTGGTACCTGCGAATTCTATCATGGATTTTGCTGCGGATTTCTTTGCGAATCTTCCTTCAAACTATTGACGACTCAATACCTGCAAAATTAAAAGCCAAACAGCGCAAGAAAATAAACCAGATCTACTAATTAGGGTCTTATGAATTCAAATATATGGTCGTTTGGATCTGAAACCGCCTGGAAAGACAAGAACGAACAGTCATCTTGGTTTTGCCCTAGCCATGGTGTCTTGCTCAACCTGCGTTAAACCTTCAAAGTAATGGTCCTAATTGACTCTAAACATCATCCTGAACTCAAACATACGGTTAGTTCAAATGAAAACACAAGAAAATGCAAGATCCAAAAATCAGAGCATGAGTGAATGTGATGAACACGATGTGTACGTTCCAGGCGTTATGAAGCTTAGCTAATGATCCAATCTTACCCTTTGAAGTCTCAGGATTGAATTGGGATTGTTGGAACGGATTGAAAGTTGCTGAAACCAAACTTTTGCTCGTGCCCTAGTTTTGAAAATCTTTTGTGAGGTTAGGGTTTCTCCTTGAGGCTGGGCATTCGTGAGCCCTTATTCTGATTACATTGTGGTATATATAGAGAACCCATTAGGTCAATTAAACTTGGAAATAATTATGTGATTGAATATTTGGAAATATTGCAAAATATTTGATTTGAAAATCTCATAATCACTTGCTATTTTCATCCAAATATTATTTCAATCAAATATGAATGACTTGCTTGAGTTCCAAGAATGCTTATTGATTGAAAAAATCTGATCATGCATCAATTAGATATTTATTTTATTTTTTCATTGATTTAAATTGAATAAAATCAAAGAATAAATAAAATAATTATTGGAACCATGCACCACGAAATTTTATGGTCCTTAATGAGTTTCTTGGGCCTTTATATGATCCAAACCAAAGCCTCACAATTTAATTTGTATTTTTGGTATTTTACTTGATTTATTCGCAATTTAAATGAATAAAATTCAAATAAATAGAAATAAAAATGCCAAAAATACAAGTATGGTTTTATAGGTTCTTATTTGGGTCATATGTATGTTGGAAGTCCAAAACCTGAGCCCATTAGTTCAAAAACACAAAATTATTCAATTATGGTTTCATGCATTTCTTGAAATTTGACCAACTTCTGAGCCTCATATCTCCTTCAATTTTTGTGGTATGAACATGTTCTAGGACTTTTTAGAAATCTTAAAGAATCCTATAAAAGCTCCTTTTGGTTTCATCTCAATTGAGTCCACCATGTTCAAGTTATGAGCTTTGAGAAAAAATGACTTTTTGCGATCTTTTAGAAGGACCTGTAATGTTTTGGCTCATATCTCCCAAATGGTGCATTTCTGGCCTTGGCTTGTGAGAGACAAAATTGTAGAGAATTCAATTTCCTTCAAATTGAGCCTTGGATGGGAATTTTCTGATGTTCCATGTGAAAGTTATGGCTGGTCAAAGTTGGGTTGACTTTCTCCTAAAACCCCCTAATTTAGAAACTTTTGAAATTGTTGATTTCTTCTTTTATCTTTCCTTGATGAACCATGATCAATCCTTGATCACATGGTGAATGATATTTCAAAATAAGGTTGTTGACAAAAAATCAAGAGTTTTGACTGTAATTCGACCACAATTGACTTTTAGGTCCGATTAGTCGACTATTGATCGTTTGAGCAATTGACTGAGCAATCTTTTGAATCGGGGTTTGAAACTTGGCATGAGGATCATTTGAATCATATGGGAGGCCATGGAGTCCATTGGAGGCATCAGAACCTGATTTTTCTTTGAAAAGATCAAAATCCTAGTTTGAGGGTTGTTGTTTAGGAGAGTGTATATTCAATCAAGTATTTGAGACTTTGATATTCAAATGAGCTTGAGCATGGAAATATGGTGTGCAAATTTTGGGGTATGACAAAAAGCTAGTGAGAAAGATCCTCAGATCACTACCTAAGAGATTTGCTATGAAGGTTACTGCTATAGAAGAAGCTCAAGGCATCAGCAAAATGAAGGTAGATGAACTCATTGGTTCCCTTCTAACCTTTGAGATGAGTGTATGTGACAATGTTGAAAAGAAGAACAAGAGTATAGCTTTAGTATCCAACACTAAAGTAGACTCAGAAGAAATCAATGGTGGGAGTGATGAAAATCTGTCAGAAGCCATAGCTATGCTTGGAAAACAATTCAACAAGTTCATTAAAACATTTGATCAGAAGTCCAGACCCAATGTTAAAAACATTCCCCCTGACAACAGCAGAACCTATGACTCTAGCAGGAGATCAAAAACTGAAGAGAAGTCCAACCAAGGCAAAGGAATTCAATGTCATGAATGTGAAGGTTATGGGCACGTTAGAGCTGAATGTCCCACCTATCACAAGAAGAAAAGAAAGGGCTATCTGTCACTTGGTCTGATGGAGATTCTAAGAGTGACGCTGAAGAGGAACGTGCAAAATATGTCACAGCACTAACCAGTGTATGTGCATCTGATGATTATTCAAGTATAGATGAGCTCACCTTTGTTGAACTTGCTGGCTCATACAAAGAGATGTGTGTCAGGAGTGCTGAAGTGTGTAAACTAGGGGAAAAGCAAAAGAAACTCATAAAGGAGTTGGAAGCTGAGAAGAAATAAAACTTATCAACCATAGACTTACTCAATGGTGAAATCAGTATGTTAAACTTCAAACTTGATCATATGTCAAAATCTATCAGAATGCTGAACAATGGAACTGAATCTTTGGAAAAAATTCTGCAAGCTGGAAAAAGAACAGGAGACATGTCTGGAATAGGATTTGTGGGTAAAATAGAATCAAATTTAGGGTTCAATAGGTCAAAGCCTGAAGCTCACATGACAAAACAAATGTCAAGACCGATGTCCCAACATCATGGAAACAGGGGGATGAACCAGACAAAGAGGAAATTTCAAAGATGGAAATTTCACTACTGTAGAAGATTTGGACACATAAAATCATTTTGCTTCAGACTGTATGGTTATCCTAATCAGACACCTCAGAACAAACCTAAGCACAATGTCCCTATCATGAAACCACAATGGGTTGCAAAAGCTTCTGCCTTAATAGCACACACCTCCCTGAGGGTGTCAGCCAAGGAAGACTGGTACTTTGATAGTGGCTGCTCTAAACATATGACTGGAATAAAGAACCTGTTGGAAGATATCAAACCTCATTCCACTGGCTATGTGACCTTTGGTGATGGAGAAAAAGGAGATATCAAAGGGGTTGGAAAACTAGAATGTCCTGGAGTTCCAAAACTGGACAATGTGTTACTAGTAAAAGGACTGGCTGCAAATCTGATCAGCATCAGTCAACTATGTGATCAAGGCTTCAATGTCAGATTTACCAAAGATGAGTGTGTAGTCACAAATGAAGAAAATATTGAAGACATGAAGGGAGTCAGATCCAAAGACAACTGTTACATGTGGGAACCTAAAATCACAAGTTATCCCTCTATATGCTCTATGGCAAAAGAAGAAAAAGAGGTCAAACTGTGGCATCAAAAACTTGGTCATCTTCATCTAAGAGGGATGAAGAAAATCAAATCCAAGGAAGTTGTAAGAAGAATCCCTAAGCTGCAAATTGAAGAAGGAAAAGTCTGTGGAGAATGTTAGGTTGGCAAGCAAACCAAGGTGTCGCATCTAAAGATCAACCAACTAACCACTTCAAAAACTCTGGAACTGTTGCATAAGGATCTGATGAGACCAATGCAGGTAGAAAGTTTTGGTGGGAAGAAGTATGCCTATGTGGTAGTTGATGATTACTCTAGATATACCTGGATAAGCTTTATCAGAGAAAAATCAAATGTGTTTGAGGTGTTCAAGGACTTATGCATAAGACTTCAAAGAGAAAAAGAAAGAAGTGTGATCAGAATCAGGAGTGATCATGGGAAGGAGTTTGAGAATGCCAAATTTGCTTAATTCTTCTCTTCTGAAGGAATCAGTCATGAATTTTCCTCACCTATCAGTCCTCAGCAAAATGGAGTATAGAAAGAAAAAACATGACCATTCAAGAATCTTCCAGAGCCATGATCCATGCAAAGAAGCTACCTATGTACTTTTGGGCTGAAGCAATGAACACAGCCTGCTATGTCCATAATAGAGTCTCATTGAGGAAAGGGACTTCTTCCACACTGTATGATGTGTGGAAAGGAAGGAAACCTACTGTAAAGTACTTTCATGTATTTAGAAGCAAGTGCTATATCTTGACAGATCGCGAGTAAAGAAGGAAAATAAAGCATATGATAAGCGGTGTACGAATCTCTTGTTCCTTACTTAAGCGGTCACGCACCGGTGTCAAAATGAATGAGATTCTCGAAAATGAAGCATCTAATCTCTTGTTCCTTGCTTAAGCGGTCACGCACCGATGTCAAAATGGATGAGATTCCCGAAAATGAAGCATCTTATCGCATGTGCATATGATAAGGTGTGCATTGACTTGGCGCGATACAAGTTTTCGGAAACCTTTTTCCGCTCCGCATCACACCACCTAGAAATCCAAAAGATTGCATCATGTGTATTGGATGGATACGCGGGTTTGGATGCTCTCGCACTATTCGTGGCACTCCTTTTCCGAAAATCTTCATCTCTTTGCTTTACAAACTCAGCCCAATCTTTTTCATCAATGAAGATCTCATACTTTTTTGGCCGTCCCGGTGCCTCTTCAAGAAAGTTTCCATCTTTATCCTTAAGATAGGTGTTTGTCAAAAAAGCTTTCCACCCTCTATATCTTTTGCCGGCCAAACTAAGTATGTAGCGTCTACGATCATCTGGTATCTCAAAAGTCCTCTGCAAAAAAACATACGCATAGTGTGTTAGTATAAGTAATTTAAACAATTTATCGTCAAGATAATAACAACAATTAACCATATATGATATATACCTGAAGCTCGTCCCAAATCGCTTTTTTTTTTGCATCCAACTCTTCGCTTTTAAGATTCCATTTAGCTATGGAGACCGGAATATGCATACGAACAAGTGTACCAATATAGCTTGTCAACTTTGCAGAATTAGGACCAATTGCTTGTTTATCAGAATTCCAATCCAAATGGTATACTAATCCTTGGTCTCTATGTCGAATGATTCCCTTCATAATGGTGATGCCTCGTGCAACTTCTTTTGCTTCAGTATCAGGTGGAGCATTTGTATCCGTGGCATCTCTTTCTTGAGCATCTCTTTCTTGTGAGTTTTCTTGTGAGTTTTCAGGTGGAGCATCTCTATCCGGAGCCATTGAACCTGTATCAAACAAACTAAAGCACATTAGTACACTATTAATAAGCTAACAATCTATACAAGTCAAATGGAAGTCAAACCATGCATGTACAAGTAAATCGGAAACGAAATCGGTACAAGTATTGGATGGTCGGTTTTCCGAAATTCAGACCCTAAGCCCGACTTTTGATTACGGGCAGAAGCAAAACCGATAAAAAAACAGTCCCGAAATGTAAAGATAAGTGCATGAGCAGCTCCGGAATCGTCAAAATAGTATAGTTACATGTAAAGAAGTCAACAAACGGATACATGGTTCAAAAGTTATGTACAAAATGAGAATATGCACCAAAATTGAATAAGTACTATACTATTGAATAAAATAATCGGTACAAATTGAATAAAGCAAATTAGTCGGAATATGTATACTATTACCTTTATCACTAACGTCTCTTTCTTTTCTTGGTAGGATTGTGTTCTACGCGTCTCTTAACAACGCGGACGGTTGGATTGATCCAAATACCCTCATTATGATCATTTCTAGTACAAGATTCATTCTCATTTTGATCGTTTCTTGTACAAGATTCAATGCCAACACCAATATCACCTTGATGTTCAATGTTTTCATCAACTATTTTGTTAGATAAAAGCACTATAGACCATTTCGTACTTGTCGTTTCATTGACATAGAACACTTGTTTAGCTTGAGAGGCTAGAATGAAAGGCTCATCTTTGTACCCTACCCTATTGAGATCCACTTGCAAAAATCCTGACTTATCCATTCGTATGCCACTATTATTTTCAACCCACTTGCAACCAAATACAGGAATCTGAAACTTCGCGTAATCAAACACCAAAATGCGCTCGATAACCCCAAAATATGACAAATTTGCAAATTTCGGATTTAAGTCATTCGCACTTGATATGTGCATTGCTTCAGCTACCAAGGTAACACCACTATTTTGCATAGTACTTTTATCATCCTGTTCTTTGGTATAAAATGTGTATCCATTAATTGCGTATGCGCTATAAGAAAGCACAATTACACTTGGACCATAGGCTAAACATCTCAACCTTTCTGTTACTGAAGCAGGATCTGAACGATACTTTGAATAAATATGATCCCTAAACCACGGTATGAAACTTCGATTGTGCTCTCGTACTATCCAGTTCTCATTTCTATTTGGATTTAAATCTCAAAGAACAACCTTGTGCATTTCAACATACGGCTCAACCTCAATCTCATTGTGCAGAACATACAAGTGCGCTTGATCCCGTTCGACCATTGATATTGTCACAACTTTATTTCCAATTAGCCTTTTTCCTTCTTTTTTTTCGACAATATGAGATTTGGGGAGTCCAATTGATTGAACATTTGACAGATATTCAGTACAAAACTCAACCGCTTCTTCAACAATGTATCGTTCGGCAATACAACCCTCCGGTCGACTTCTGTTTTTCACGTACCCTTTTAATATTTTCATATAACGTTCAGCAGGGTACATCCATCTCATATAAGCTGGTCCGCACAATTGTGTCTCTTTCACAAGATGAACGACTAGATGAACCATTATGTCAAAAAACGAGGGAGGAAAATACATTTCAAGATCACATAAAGTAACAACTATCTCTTTTTGCAATGTTGGTAAGATCGCGGGATCGACCACCTTACTGCAAATTGACCTGAAGAAGAAACACAGCTTAGTTATTGCGCTTCTTACTTTTTCCGGCAGAATAGAACGTATACCTATTGGTAAAAAGTGTTCCATTATAACATGGCAATCATGCGTCTTCAAACTCTTTAACTTGAGGTCTTTCATGGACACAAGTCTTCTAATATCTGAAGAGTAGCCTTCTGGAACTTTAACTTCACTGAGGAACTTACACAATGTTTTCTTCTCCTTTCTAGATAGAGTGTAAACAGCAGGTGGCAGATATGTTCGTTTTCCTTTCATCACGGGTCCCAATTCAGTTCTCATTCCCATGTTTACCATGTCCTTCCTTATGTTGAGGCCATCCTTAGACTTACCTTGTATATTGAGTAACGTACCTATGACGCTGTCAAATACATTTTTTTCAATATGCATAACATCCAGGAAATGTCTTACGTACAACGACTTCCAATATGGAAGTTCAAAAAAAATTGACTTCTTCTTCCACCCACCTTTGACAAGTGAATGTGCAAAAGGCTTGCCAAACTGAGTGCTCACATCTTTCACCTTTTCAAAAATTTGATCACCTGACAAAAAAGGCGGGGCTGTACGATGTTCGGCCTTTCCATTGAATGCTTTTCTCCACCCACGGTAGTGATGATTAGAATTTAAGAATCTACGATGGCCGAGAAAGACATTCTTCTGACAAAGCTCCAATCGTGTCGTATCGGTTTCGTCTTCACAAACAGGACACGCCTTTTGACCTTTATTGCTGTACCCGGATAGATTTCCGTATGCTGGAAAATCATTAATTGTTCCAAACAACATCGCCCTCAAGTTGAAACTTTCCTTCCTATACCCATCGTAAACCTCCACACCGTTCTCCCACAAAAACTTTAAATCTTCGATTAAGGGTGCCAAGTATACGTCTATGTCATTCCCTGGTTGTTTAGGCCCAGAAATTAGCATAGATAACATCATGTACTTACGCTTCATACATAGCCACGGAGGTAGGTTATAAATCATAAGAATCACAGGCCATGTGCTATGCGAGATACTTTGAATACCATGCGGGTTCATTCCATCAGTAGACAATGACAACCGAAGGTTTCTTGCTTCTTTTCCAAATTCAGGATAATCAGTATCAACTTTCGACCATTGTGGTGAGTCTGCCGGATGTCGCAACTTTCCATCAATAATTCTTTCATCTGCATGCCAAGTCAAGTGTCTTGAATCGGTCTCACTACGATACATGCGTCTAAATCTCGGAATTATAGGAAAATACCATAAGACTTTAGCAGGAGACAACTTTTTCTTATATCGAGGGGCACCACATTTAGGACACTCATTCAACGCTGCATACTCGTTTCGAAACAAAACGCAATCGTTTGGACATGCATGTATCTTATCATAGCTCATGCCAATAGAGGACAACATCTTTTTGGCTTAATACGTTCGATTGGGAAAAACATTATCCTCTGGTAGCATATCTTTCATAAGGGCTAATAACTCTGTGAAACTTTTATCCGACCATCCATTGTCCGCCTTTAAGTTGTACAACTTTAACACCGCAGACAATCTTGTGAATTTTGAACAACCATCATACAACGGTTTCTCTGCATCGCTTACCAACCTCTCAAACATTTTGGGACAATCCTTAAGATCTTCTTCAAGCGCTTCTGCAATCTCTTCGACTCGATCGCAATCGTATGTGTCTGTGCAATCGTCGTTTGAAGCATACTTTCTATTATACCTCGACTCAGCATTCCCGTTACTTTTCTCACCATGCATTGTCCAACATGTATATTTTCTATCAATTCCAAACCGTAGTAAATGGGATGCCAACTTATTCCCGTCAACCTTACCCCCATAACAGCAACCCAGGCAAGGACACGGCATTCGAAGCGGGTCTTCGGAGTGCGCAACCGCAAACTCAACGAATTCCCATACCCCTTTCTCGTACTCTTTCGACAATCGGTTTGAATTCATCCATGTCTTATCCATGTCTTAATTAAGCTAAACAAATGCTTCTTGGTTTCTCTATCAGGTACTAAGGAATTCTGTCAAGATAATAAATAGCTATCATCATTATGTTTTGATCAGAATACCTAATGAGATCCTATAAAGTGTGAATAATAGAATACCTAATCAGAATACCTAATCAGAATACCCGATTTCTTAAAGAAGACATTACCTTATTTCAAGGTAATATAAGTCCACAATCCAAAAAATGGATTGAGAGACACTAAATTGAAATTAAATAGAACCATAAACAATAAACTACAAGCAGAAAACAACAAACTATAAGCAAGAAGAAAGGGATAGTAACCTGAGTTAGACTTGATGTGGGAGACGGGTAGGTTTGAATCGGCGTTGTATACAAGTAGAAACCAGAGGATTCAAAGTAACTGTAAAATTAAACACACACGATGCAGTTAAATACACCACTACTAACACAATATCAAAAAAACCCCAATCTAAATTGAACATATTAAAGTTAGTTTCTATACTGCAAAATTCATCATAATACCAGTAATTTGAGAAAGAAATTTACTAATAAGCCAGATTCAACAATTTAGGAATTTACTGAATAAACTATTTAGGAACTCCTAACATTTGCAACACAAAAGTAAAACAATAAGGGAGACCACATGTACCTATATCAAATGGTTAAAACCAATGAAACCAGTATGACACATCCACGGCAGATAAGTTGGTAACTATTGTTTTTCACTTCTAACTCTTCTTTTTTATTGATATTCAACTCTACTTGTTTGTGATATTTTTCTTTTTGGTAAACTTTTTAATTAAATTATTTACTTTTGATAACTTCAGCAGAATGAATGCATAAAGAAAGTTAAGATTATATCCCTTTCTTTTGTATATCTCTCAACTCTCAAGTATATTCCAAGTTAATATGACAACTCATCATTTAAAATTATCTAACAAATTCTACAAGAGCATATTATGAATTAGAAAAGTAAAGTCCACATAGAATAAGTAAAAACACTGGCTGCTTAATATATGCTTTGGTGGGTTTTATATTTCTCCTCTATTTCTTTTATATATTTTCTACTACAAATGTGACAAGTAATAGAAGCTTATTTTTCTACTGCAAATTAAATGTGACAAATAACAATCATCCATATCAGAAAGCAACAATGTGCAGTTCAAATTTCGCAACACTATAGCTTTGTACCATTGCTATTTGACAAACCCTAACGCCAATTGCAATGACTGATAAAACCTTTGCTGATTAAACAAACCCTAATGCCAATTGCAATGACTGTATTCAAAATCAAAGTCGAGCATATATAAAACCCAGCTATGCAGCATCAAAATCAAATATACCTGATGTGAAAATCAAAATCGATTCGAACTCAGCTATGCAGAATGGGAAGATATGGGTTGCAGAGTGGGAAGAATGGGAAGATATGGGAAGGTACGGTGGCGAACAAGATTTGTTATCTTCGCGTGTGAACTTTGTTGCTGAGCTACGGTGGCGAAGAGAAGAAGATGATTGTAGGATGAATGTGGTTGCAGTGAAGAGAAGGAGATGAACGTAGGGCTCTACGGCGGCGATTTCGCGTGAGAACAGTAGCAGAGCGAAGGGAGATATGGGTTTCGTTAGCTTAGAGAAGAACAGTACTGAAGGCAAATAGCGTGTTTTGTTAATTTTGTTTTAGAAATTTTAATTTTAAATTAGCTACTAGAGCGCTTTTCAAAAGCGCCTTTGTATCCCCTTCTACACCAGCGCTTTTTGAATAAAAGCGCTTTCGTATCCCCCCCCCCTTTACCAGCGCTTTTGAAAGCGCTTTCGTACCTCCCCCCCCCCCCCCCCCCCCCTTTACCAGCGCTTTTTGAAAGCGCTCTCGTACCCCCCCCCCCTTTACCAGCACTTTTTGAAAGCGTTCTCGTACCCCCACCCTTTACCAACGCTTTCTAGAAAGCGCTCTCGTACCCCCACCATTTACCAGCGCTTTTTTCCCTTGTTTTTTTTTTGTTTTTAGCGAAATCTATAAGAGCGCTTTTTCCTAAAAGCGCTCTCGTAGGGGTGCTGCTAAAGATTATATTTGTTGTAGTGTCAAGTCATTTTGTACAAGTTTACTTGAAGCCGAGATGATCCATACCACCTACGTCACCGGAATGAGCGACTTATTCTTCCGTAAATGCTGAGACATGGCCGGATTATTTTGTTGATAGGATGCATAAATTCAAAAAATTGAACCACATCAAAAAAAAATCGAATGCAGAAAAATCCAAGATGAAACCACCAAGAAATTTAGCCGACGGACACTTGTTTTAATTTGTTTTAAATTTTGAAAGTGTAATACTCACTTTTTAACATTCCAATATAATTAATTTTTAACATTACAATATACTCACTTTCCTTTTTATTTTGTTCTGCTGCAAAAAAATGTAACAGCCAAAGTTCCATTTTGAAGGAATTATCAAGTAGTTTCTAGCCTATTTTGAAGGTTTAGTCTTTAAATGAGCAAACTAATATGAAACCAAAATTTTGTTCATTTTGAGTAATCTTAGTATAGTAAACCAATTTCTTTTACAAACAGAGAAGAAATCTCTCAATATATATCCCACTAAAATGGTCATCAAGCATCAAACACCAACTATAACATCATGAGGAGAAACACAAAGTTACATAAACAAAATGAAAATCTTTTTTCTCAAAGCTTCTTTTCTTTTATGGCTGACTCTTGATAAAATAACATCTAAGCCTCATACAAGCAAAAATTCCTTATCGTTGATATTGAATTAAAGTGAAAATGACTGATTGTATGATATGATCTTCACATGCACAAAAAAAAAAAAACCATAAATATAAATTATCATATCAATCAAAATTTGGAGTAAATTCGCGATATCCACCTCAAAGGATATGCATCATCAAGTCCATAAACACCATTCAAGACAGTAAATTAGGTCAAAATCTATTCTACAGATTTGCATCATTACCAAATGGAATTGTTTCAAGTTCACCACCATTCATCATCATGTCCATGTCATTATTATTCATTGCAATTTCATCATTATTAAGCGTGGTTGGGTGTGGTGGCGGTGGTGGAAGATGGCTGTGACTCATCATTGCAGTTTCTTCATTATTAGGCGCGGTTGGTGGTGGCAGCGGCAGTGGTAGTAGCAGTGACTGTTCCATTTGGATTTGATTTTCACATTGATGAATATTACTGTTTCTATCATCTGCTTCAATCCTTCTGCCAATCTCCTTAAGATTCTGATCAATCATCCAAGCAAGATGATTCAAACCAGCCACCGACATATCCTTCTGCACCACGTTCCCAGCACTGAGACATTCAAACAAGAACATGGTTCTCTCTTTCTCTCTGTTGTCTTTCCATTGCTTTTCAAATTGCTTTTCAGCCTTTGAAATCCTTTCTTGCAGAAAACTCTCCTGATTCACCATCTTTTTTCTTTGTTCGAACTCAGACTTTGTCATGAATTTCGAAAGCACATTTTGTACTCCGGACGCCGATGGCCAGATCTCAGGTTGTGGATCGTAGGGGCCATAAATTATAGCACAAGCCTCTACACCACAAAGGGTTGCTAGTTCGTCAACCTTCTTCACTAAACCCTTCTCTCGATTCTTGTATGTTGATTTTCTTGCGGTATCATTCTCAATGAAAGCGAGCTTCACCTTTTTTCTAGCCATGGTTTTGACAAGAAAATAAGATGAAAATCGATAAGAAAAAAGAAGAAAGTTGATGGTTATGATTTTGTTTTCTGATAAATGTGTTGTATATATATGCCAAATTTGATATACGTACGATGCATATGTTTATTTTCCAACTGGCATTTTCTTTCAACGGTAAAATGCCTCTTTATGACATTTAATTTTTAACATTTTTACAAGGATGTATCTAGAATATAAATCTCTACATTCATGTACGTAGATTTTTTATAATATGTTTGGGATAATTCATAGTATTTATCTACGCTGGAACCACGTACGGGATATTTCATAGTGGAGAAGGATTGGAGATTGTTGGGCTACACGTGACATAAAGGGTGGTGGGCTTCTTTGGATTTTTTTTTTTTTTTTGCATTAATATGCAAAGGGAGGTTTGTGTGGTATTGAAAGGAGATTGTGGTGTTTTTATTGTATCATTCTTTCATAATAAAAATCTATTTTACTATTCATTTGTAATATTTCAATTTTTTTAAAAGTTGTGTTTTATTGGAGTTTTTTAATCAACTATTAAATTTTTACTAGTATACATTTTTATAAGTAATTTGTATTTTCTATCGTATTTTTCATCAGAAATATGTATTTTTATCAGGTTTTTGAAATGTTTGATAAAAACTCATGTTTTTCATATGTTTATCATATATTTGGTCTTGAATTGTTTTCAAAGATATATCCCCGGATTGAGGTGAGTCAAAAAAATGTTGACATTTAGTGGACATGTTTAAATTTGTTTGAGTTTATAACGATGATGCAGTGGCCGGAAACAATGAAGGTTGGATTAGGGTTGGGCGAATTGTTGGACTTGAGACTTCACACACAAGAGGGGGTAAATTGTACGGTTTGAAAAAACACAAGTTTTGAAAACTTTTGTCAATTTAATCAGAGATTGAAAGTATTTTCTAAGTCTAAGCAGCATAAATAACATAATAAAGTGCGAAAATTAAAAAGTTAAAGGAAGAAGAGAGACACCAGGAATTATAGAGGTTCTGTCAAAACAAAAAGGACATATTCCTCTCTCCAAGATTTGGTCTTGAGAGTTTCCAATTATACTTAAGAGCTTTTAGTAGGAAAGACTCGTGAACCCCCTTATACAAGGAAATGGTGGTTGTCCTACAACCATAATAATACAAGAAGATATATATGGCTTTTGCGTCTTTTTCAATTAAAGTGATCAAGCTTCCTTCCCAACTGTAGATTAAAGACACCAGTCTTCTCTCCACAAACATGAACCTTGTAGCAGTTAGTCTTCAAGTTCTAAAATATATCTGAGCTGAATTTGTTTAATAAGATTACCAAATAACCTCTTGAGATTTTAACCGGGTTGATCTTAAAACCTATCATGGTTTTAACGAGCCTAACCATGAACCAATGTAAGATCTTCAAAGCTAGATGATCTTCCACTTAAATATATAAACTAGTAGGAACTGATCACACAATCCCCAACCATAAGCTTTTAACAAGTTTATCTTTGAATCACATATATGATCCCTAAATGGACAATATTCATCCAAGGTGCATGAACAACTTCCTTGGTGAACTTATACAATGCTACCCTTCCAGAATTACAATAAACATCTCACTCACCAATGGAATTTTCCTCAAAAAAATTATTTGGCTATAAGAACTAGTGAGAGAAAGTGAAAAATAAAATTTAGAGTGTGTGTGTGTGTGTGTGTGTGTGTGTGTGTGAATATACAATCGAGTTCTGGATGGAATGAAATGGGAAATGGAACCTCTATTTATAGGCTTGAGATTCCCCAAAAAAAGAAAATAACATTTAAGCAAAAATAGTCGTTATTAATCGATTGGGTGAATCAATTAGTTTATTCAAAGCCAACGATTATAAGTTCCCAAAAAGGATAGAAATTATATATAGTCGTTGTATAGAATCTAGGTGCATTGAACTTGCCTTGCGCCTCAAATTTTAGTTGATCTAATCGATTGACATTATGTTCTAATCGATTAAATATAGTTAAAAAAATTATGCCTTTTTGAATTCTATCATCCTTTTTTATACAACTTCTATCTGTTTTTCAAAGCATTGATAAAACATTTGAGAAAAAATTTCCTTTTGGTAAAACATTCAAAAAGGGTTTTTGTGTGTGTGTGTGTCCGCGCGCTTATAGTCATATTCTTGTACTAAAAATCCCCTTTTGCTTTTACAAAAGGCCTAAATTAGGAGTTTAGCTCATTCTACAAGCTTTTAACCTGATATCATCTTTTGTGCTGACACTGCTTGAGATCTCTTGAGACTTTAGATGATTTCACTTGGTTTGCCTTCTCCTTTTGAGTAGTCAAATTATTCAAACCTTTACATGAATGGTTTTCATCTTTTATCCTCTTTAGTACTCTTTGACTTATCCTTTGTTGTACTCTTATCATGATGAAGTCTTTTTAGTATTTTACTTTGAAGTTGTCATCATTAAAAGAAAACCTATTGCTTGTCCCATGATTTTTGTAATTGACATAATTTTACTAAAACATGGTTCTTATCCGATGTTGAGCAAGATGATATAACATCTTGTCCTACTGTCATAACAGGTTCTGCTGTTATATGTTTTTTGACAGATGTTCTGCTAGATGGTGTGACATCCTACACGAAAACATCTTGCTAGTTCAGACTGGTTTTTTAACCTTGAAAGATTTAATTGAAAAATATGAGAATCTGGAATATTCAGATAATCATTACAGGCGCAGGAAATCAAGGGATGATTATAACAAATACAGATTAGTCTCTGTTGTTAGAAAAATAATCTTTGAGATTTCTTTTAGAAAACTAAGATTTGATTTTATTTGTTCCAAATTTGTGAAAAGATCTTGCAGTTGTTTTCATATTGGAGAAGATTGAATTCAATTTAAAGTCCAAGCCCATTCTACAAGATTCTATAAAAAGGAACTTGGGAAACCTAGTTTGCCAAGCATTCACGTGGGTGCAATAAGGGTTGTTGTTTTGGGAGTCTCTGAAGTTTTTGTGTGTTATTTTCTTTTTTGTCACTCATGTATCTTCTAATACATTGAGGTGGACGTGTGTTCTCCCTCTTTAAGCCTTTAAGCAAGAGATTTGAGTATTGTTCTTAATCAAAGCTTTTAAGCAAGATCAAAAATTGTTCTTAGTTAGGGTGCTTAAATAAGTATTTTATATTAGAAAGTGTAATATTTCTATTTGGGTTCCCTTGGTCACAAAGTGTGTGACTATTTTATCACTGCGGTGATTAGAGGTGGGATGTCGACTTCCCAGGTCTAGATGTCGACTTATAGGAAAAATTAGCACTAGGTAGTGATTAGGCAAGAAGTTGTAAACTAGGGGTGTTTAGGCTTTAAACTAATATTGCTGATAGTGGACTTCCTTTCGAGCTTGGTAGCCACCAGATTAAGTGTTGTTGCACTGAATTGGGTTAATAATTCATTGTATTATTTATCATTCTCTAATTTATTTTCTAGTTTTGATAAGTGTGTTGTAAGTCAGCAGATGTAATAACATTTGTCTTGATATTGTGTGTTGTTACGACATCTGTCTTGATATCTGTAGTAAGTGCCATAATTTCAATTGGCATCAGAGCAAGCACCCATTCTGTCTATTTGGTGAGCTCCAGGAAGAATATTTTCTGGTACTATGGATAAAGAAGGAGGATACAACAATAGACCACCTCTATTGGATGGTTCTAATTATGACTGGTGGAAAGTCAAAATTATTGCTTTTCTAAAATCTATGGACATCAAAGTTTGGAAGGCTGTTTTAAAAGGATGGGAACATCCTGTTGATAAAGATAAAGATGGGAATGTGTCCTTAAAACTTGAAGAAAATTGGTCTGATGAGGATGATAAACCTTCTCTTGGGAACTCCAAGGCCCTAAATACTCTATTCAATGAAGTAGACAAGAATGTTTTCAGGTTGATAAACACATGTGTTGTGACCAAAGATGCTTGGGAAATCCTCAAGACAACTTATGAAGGCACATCCAAGGTAAAACTGTATAGGCTCTAGCTTCTCACTTCCAAGTTTGAAAATATGAAGATGAATGATGACACTATCCAACAATATCACATGAAGATTGTAACAACCCATTTCTACCTAACGAATATTATAAAAATCATAGTTATAAAATTTCAACAAACACATGGGATGCCACAATTCTAACTTAAATCAACAACCATTAATCACAAGTAAAACAGATACATAACACTTAAAACTCGGATGAACCGATAACAACATATTTTTTATCTTTAAAAACAAACCAACTTTCATTAAATAAGTAGCGGAATTACAATTTCAACTTAAATGACATATTAACTTGTCCAACTTGAAGGATAGAAAAACACTTAGAAAGGGGAGGTTTGAATAAGTGTAGTCTAAAAACTTGAACGATAAAAACAATTTGCACAGTTATTTTTATCCTGGTTCGTTGTTAACTAAACTACTCCAGTCCACCCCCACGGAGTGATTTACCTCACCTGAGGATTTAATCCACTAACCGCAACAGATTACAATGGTTTTCCACTTAGCCCACGACTAAGTCTTCTAGAGTATCCTGATCACAACCTGATCACTCTAGGAACAAATGCTTAGACACAAGCTAAGACTTTCTTAGAGTATCCTGACCACCACGTGATCACTCTAATTACAACTGCTTAGACACAAGCTAAGACTTCCTAGAGTATCCTGATCAACACTTGATCACTCTAGTTACTTACAAATTAATGTAATCAATTCTAAGAGTATTACAAATGCTTCTGAAAAGCTATAATCACAACAGTGATATTTCTCTTAACGTTTAAGCTTAATCTCACTAATATATTACAACAGCAATGTAGTGAGCTTTGATGAAGATGAAGTTTCTGAGCTTTGATTTGAACAGCGTTTCAGCAAGTTTTTCAGAATAAGTTCGTTCAGGATTGGTTAACCTTGCTTCTCATCAGAACTTCATATTTATAGGCACTTGAGAAGATGACCGTTGGGAGCATTTAATGCTTTGCGTATTCCGTACAGCATTGCATTTAATGTTTCACGCTTTTGTCAACTACCTCGAGCCTTGTTCACGCTGTGTCTACTGACGTTGCCTTTAATAGCTTCCAACGTTCCTTTTGTCAGTCAGCGTAGCCTGCCACCTGTACTTTCTTCTGATCTGATGTTTGTGTATACAACGTTTGAATATCATCAGAGTCAAACAGCTTGGTGCATAGCATCTTCTTGTCTTCTGACCTTGAAGTGCTTCTGAGCGTGATACCATGAGAACTTCAGTGCTTCTGCTTCTGATCTCAAGTTCTTCTGATGCTTCCATAGACCCATGTTCTGATTCTGCCTTGACCATCTTCTGATGTCTTGCCAGACCATGTTCTGATGTTGCATGCTGAACCTTTTGAGACAAAGCTTCTGAGCGCTGATTTGTGCATACTCTTTATATATTTCCTGAAAGGGAAATTGCAATGTATTAGAGTACCACATTATCTCACACAAAATTCATATCCTTGTTATCATCAAAACTAAGAATATTGATCAGAACAAATATTGTTCTAACACAACTGAAAACAACTTCAAAAACACAAAATACTTATCAACATATTCATCTTAAAATTCAGCAACTAATATATATTAACAACGATAAAACAACAAGCGTTCATCCCCCCGAGTGTTACGTATCAAAGCAACCAACACCTGACTCGAACTAATGAAGGTAAGCAGCCTTCACTCTGGATTACCTGCACGTTACCAACATAGGGGTAACATTCAAACAGAAGGGGTGAGATATCGAACCATATAATTGAGTGTATGATAAACAATATATTAGATCATATTACATAAAATTTCCACTTCAACAACTTTCAAACAACATTCATCACCACAAAATTATCAACATAATATAACGACTAATTTATCATCACAACAACTCGGGATGTGACTCGTACAAAGCACATGCATGTGGTAGCAATGGAGCAAAACTCCCAACTTAAAAATCTACCAATTAATAGAGGCATCAACAAGGCATAAGCCTTCAATTTAATAACAAGGCATAAGCCTTCAATTTAATAACAAGGCATAAGCCTTCAACTTAATATTTGCCAATCTAGGCCAGCTTACTAAGCATCAGCTCCAACTTGATATGCTATGAATGAGACAATAATGAATGCAACAACAAAAACAACAACAAATCAACATTGGCATAAGCCTACAACATACAACGACAACAACAACAATAGCGCTACAACGATTCAACTTTGGCATAAGCCTATAACTTGATTTTTATTGCCAATTAATAGAGGCAAAACAACAACAACAACAACAACTTATCAACAACCACAACATAACAACAGTATCAACAATCATTAACAACAGCATAACAACAACAACGCAACAACAATAAAAACTACATTGGCCATAAGCCTACAACCTATCATTTGCCAATAATCAAAGGCAATTCAACACCACCTGAAAGTTCACATTTTTCAGCAATTATACAACACACCGAATCAACCAAAATATGCTACAAACATTCCGTAATTATTCAGACGATTCAACTATACCAGCCAATTAATTATCGGTTACGAGTTCTACTATTTCTACTTAGTAATAAGGTGTCGTATTAAATTTCTGTTAAATTAATTAAATCTACTAGATGCACTATTATTAAATATTAATCCAAGCCAGTTACTGATAATTTCACTACTCTTCTGCTATTTAATCTCCAGAACTATTACCACTGTTATTACTCTCTCTATTTTCTAGTTACTTGTTATCTGCTACTGTTAGCAATATTTTCTACTATGTGCTATTTTTTCTATTTCTCTATTGCTTTACTTTGTTAATGTTATGTTACCATACTTAAGTCATGGAGAGCTACTCCTTACAAATTAAATTAATAACATAAAGTATACCATGTACTATCCACTAATTAAATTAAATAATTAAATTAATACAACCACGTGCCACCTATTAGTCTTGTCCCATAAAATAAGTTATAAAAAATGGGTGGTCCCCACCATCACAAGGGGGTGACCGCCCCCACCTTTGATTTCCCAGGGAGCACACGCTTCCTTCCTATACCATGGGGTGGGCGCCCCTTCTTCTTCTTGATACAGGGAGAAAGCACTCCCTTTCCTTAACATGGGGGGTGACCGCCCTCCCTTCTTCACATAGGGGGCGGGCGCCCCCTGACCCTTTTTTTTCGTCTTCTTCTACTTACAACAGTTCTCCTAATTTCAGTTATCCATTGATCACATACCAGACCAACACAACAACAATTTACAGCAGCATAAAAATTATGCCCGATCAACATACAACAATTTCTCACCAACAATTTATTGACAACAACCAATTTTCAGAAAACAACCATTAATCATAGTCACAGCAACACAATATTTATACCACATCAACATATACAATATTCAGCAACTAATTCATCGACAATAATTAATTTTCGGGATCAACCACAACAATCAAACACACACACACAGAAGCAATTTTACAAACCCAATCCCATATACTATTCATCATATACCCTATTATAGAGTCTGAACCTCACCCTTACCTTGAATTGGAGACCGCTCTATTCTACCGGTTGAACCTAGCTTTCACTGTTTTTCCTCTTTCTCTGCAACCTCTCACGAACCCTTTTCTCCACTCCTTTCTCCAAGATTTTTTCTCTTTTACTGATAAAACCTAAACCTTTTACTACAACTTCTAATTCTATTTTATTTACTAAACCTCATAATTTTTATTTCTCTTATTGGGCCTAACATTCACACCCCACCTTTTACTACCACCATCACTAAATTAAGCCCATATAATAAATCTAGTATTACTCCAATATTATTTCTACACCTTAATCACCAAATAATCAACTAACGACATGACAACTTAAATCAACATTTCACAACAATTCACAACTTCGACAATTATTTCAAAAATATTTTGAAAATATTTAGTTAGATAATTAATAAAATATCGGCCGTTACAAAGATTCTTGAAATTGAAAATGGATCTAGTGCCTTGGGAGAAAAGATGTTAGTAGAAAAACTTGTAAGGAAAATTCTTAGGTCTCTACCTCGGAAATTTGGCATGAAGGTAACAGTCACTGAAGAAGCTCATGACATGAGCTCCATGAAGGTTGATGAACTTGTTGGCTCACTTCAAACTTTTGAATTAGATATCAATGACAAGTCTAAGAAAAAGAACAAAGGCATAACTTTTGTATCCAGTAGTGAAGATGAAATAGGTCAAGATGATTTAGATATCGAGGAAGGACTATCCAAAACAATCGTGTTACTTGTGAAGCAATTCAATAAAATTTTGAAGAGAATGGATAAAAGAGGAAGACCCGGTGTCAAGAACATCTCATATGAGATCATGAATAATAATGATTCTCAGAATGATACCAGACCTGAAGAAAAGTTTAATCAAAGCAATGGCATTCGATGTTATGAGTGTGATGGATATGGTCACATTAGACTAGAATTTCCAACTTATCTCAAGAATCTGAAAAAGGGATTGATTGTATCTTGGCCTGATGATGATGATGATGATGATGATGATGAGTCTACTACTGAAACTGCCAAATGTGTGATGACTCTTTCTAGAAAATGGACAGATGAAGTAGAATCTTGTGATGAGAATGATTTGTATAAAGATCTGAGTGTGTCCTACAAGGATACTTGTGTCAGGTGTGAATAAAGTATCAAGACAGTAAAATAACATAAAAAGATCATTACTGATCTGGTGATTAAAAAGAAGGAACTTTTGTGTACTGTCTCTCACCTACAAAAAAGGTAACTTTCTTAAATTCCAAGCTTGACAAGCTGACAAACTCCATGAAAAGAATGAACAATGGAACTGGAACGATACAATAGGCTGAAGACACAATAGTCAAATATCACTCTGATATTTTAAAAAAGAAAAATTCTGTAGAAAAGTCTTTTCCTGCTCAAAAGAAAAGAATGAACAAAATGTCAAACCACATGTTTCAACATCTTGGCAAACTCAATGAAGCTCCAAATTTCAAATCCTCCACTTGGAGATGTCATTATTTTGGTGTGTATGATCACATTAAGCCTTTCTGCAACAAATTTCTTGAAGATCAAAAGTCTTCAGCTCATTCTAAAGCAAGTCAAGTCAGCAAAAAGTGAAGTGTCAAAGAAAGAGATGTCTACCTAATAGCTTACACCACCTTGAGAAGAACAAAAAGAGAAGACTGATATTTTGATAGTGGATGCTCTAGACGCATGACATGCATTCGCAAATTACTTGCAAATCACCATTCAGGTGCTGTTAGATTTGTTGATGGGTTTAAAGGTGAAACTAAGAGAGTAGGAAAGCTGATGTGTGCTAGATCTCCAAAGTTACAAGATGTTCTTCTCGTGAAAGGACTATCAACTAATCTTATTAACATCAGTCAGCTATGTGATCAAGGGTTGTTCTCCAAGTCATAATGCTTAGTCAAATATGAGAAAGATGTTATCCTTATGAAGGGTATAAGAACTAAAGACAACTGCTACTTATAGAAATCTCAAATAACTTCCACATGTTCAACAACCAATAAGAATTAAGTAAAGTTATGGCACCAGAAACTTGGCCACCTTCAGTTCATTAGAGTGAAGGACATCAGACTTAAACGAGTCATTAGAGGAATTCCAGGGCTCAAAATTGATGGAAAACAAGTTTGTGATGAGTGTGAATTTAAGAAGACAACCATAATGTCACACCCAATGTTGCAACCTCAGACTACCTCCAAAGTGTTGGAACTTCTTCACATTGACCTAATAGGACCAATGCCAATAGAAGGACTAGATGGATTAAGGTATGTTTTTTAGTGATAGATGATTTTTCTGGGTTTACATGGATAAACCTTCTTAAAGATAAATCAGACATTCTTGATGTCTTTGAATTCTTATGCGAAGAAATTCAAGACGATGGAAATGGCAAGGTTACTAAAGTTATTAGTTACCATGACAAGGAGTTTAAGAATGAAAATTTCTCTTAATTTTGTATTTCATAAGGTATCAGTCATGATTTCTCTTCACAACAAGATGGAATCATTGAGCAAAAGACTAGGGCGATATAGGAATCAGCTGGGATCATGCTTCATGCTAAACAAATGCCTCAAGAATTTTGGACTGAAGCCATGAATATTGCATTCTACATTCATAATAAGGTGACCTTGAGAGGAGAAAATTTAATCACTCCTTATGAGTTATGGAAAGAAAAGAAGCCTACAGTCAAACATTTTCATGTCTTTGGAAATAAATGTTATATTTTGATTGATAAAGAGTCAATAAGAGGTGAAGGAATATTTCTTGGATATGCTACACAAAACAGAGCTTATAGAGTGTTTTACTCTAAACATAAGTTTACAAGGGAATTTCTAAGTATAGTTCTTGATGACTCAGCCATTGAAGAGGAGACAGATGTTACGAACGATGTCGAAACATCTCATGTGCAGACTAATGAAAAAGTAAGAGATGAAATCTGTGAATTCACAACCATTGAGTCAATAAGCTCTCAATCCAACAAATGTATCTTTACTAAAAAGCAGACAGAACAATCCAAGGAACTGATTTTAAAAACCCTATTAAAGGGGACATCACTGAGTTCAAAAAGCAAGTATCAAACGTTGATGGATGTTTTTCCTTGAGAGATAATCTTTTAAATGTTGAAGATCTATTTTGGGAAACAAGAAGAGGTTTCTCTGAACTGAAAAAACAGATGTTGAAAGATATTTATATCAAACATAATGCCTTGATATTTCACTGTACTGATTTGATCATTACCAGATATCTTATTCAACATGGTTGGAACAAGAATCTTGATAACAAACTAAACATGAATTTTGTCGAAGGAAAGGTCGTTACTCTGGATCATATGGACAACAAGGAAAATTTTAATATAATGTTAAAAACAAATCAAAACATGATCAATAGAGTTGGAATTTGCACTATTGAAGAGTTATAGCAATTACAGACATGGAGGAATGCAACTGGTACTACATCTTTCCTCTATTTTCTTAGGCTGGTGAAGCCTACTCAAATTTCTATGGACAAGGGATGGAACAGAAGGTCTCAGCAAGACAACCACAAGGAATGCATAAGGCTTTTTGATAGTTGCGAGAGATGGAAGACCACCTAAAGGTGTTCTGATATGTGTTTCCATTTGATTGTGTGTTTCAGCTGTGTTTATGTGTTGCTAGATTGCAATATTTGTGTGCTTCTATTTTTTTACATTTACATTATTTTTGTCAATTTTTGGCTAAAAAGGGAGAGTAAAGTGTTAGTATGTTTTATTGTCCTGATGTTATAAAACATGTTACAACATGTTGTTGGCATACATCTTGACTGTTGTGTTGTTGCTAAGGGAATAGTAGCTATTATGGTTGCTTGTTGCATCAATTTAGGGGGAGCATGATAGTCTGTCATGGTGGTTGATTGTGTTGCTGCTGGTACTAAAGACTGAAGACTGGAGATTGAAGAATGTGTGCAAGATATTCGGACATCCTGCTGAATATGAGGCTTTATTTATCTTCTGCTGCATAAGCCTCTGATGTGTGAACTTAAATTGTTCATGTTTTGGTGTCCCTTTGAAGGGAAGTACTAGTTCTGTATGAAAAAAGGAGTAATGGACCTGTCTATTTGTATAAGATCCAAAGAGCTTTGAAGAAGAAGACTTTTGTGTAACTGTTATGTATCTTTGATTTATATTTGCAATTTGTTTTTAAATTTACACGCTGTTATACCGCAAAATTTACCCACATCTTTTTCAGAAAGAAGGCAACAGACTTCTGTCTAAAAATTGGGAGTTTCATATAATCTTGGATTTTATTTCATAAATATCCTGATTTCATGAATACTCAATTTTTAGAATTTTTATTATACGGTATTTTGGCTCGCTGTTGAATTTATTCTTACACAAACGCCAATTACTGTTTATCATTTCACACACGCTGTTTATTTGAGATTTATTTGCAGATAAATAGTACTGACGCAATTGGTACAGAATTAAATCTTTTTGCAGGCGCAAAGTCCGGGGATTCAGACTGTACTGGTAACAAGTAAATTATTATTAGTTTTTGTTTCCCACTAATTTTTGTACTATATTCTATTATTTTCAAAATCTTTTCCTTTCTTTTCAAATCTCTTTCTTTTAAAATCAAATCCTAACTTTATTCTACACATCTCTCTTTTTCAAACCCTACCATACACTTTCTTTCAAATCCTACTACCACTCAAATTTTCCTTTTTGTACGGAATCACTTCATTCCCCAACGTCTCTATCCTTCTTTTCACTCTATAAATACCTCTCATTTTTTCCATAAATTCTCACATCAAATTTCAACTCATCCCTCAAATTTCTACCTCTTATTTATTTTCTCTTCTTCCCCGGCAAAATGGCAAAGAGGGTGGATACACTGTTTCTTATAGTCATCACTGTTTCTACGGTGATTATGTCTTTCTTCTGTCTGCATAGTCCTGAGAAATGCGGACCTGCGATGTTTACACTTCCGATTATCTATATGCTGTTGTTTATAGCATGGATTTTTAATCGTCATTTTTAAAGTTTGTCGTATCTTTTGTTTTCAAATAATGTACCGTTTATTTGCCGTACTGTTCATTATATTATGTAATATTTGTACTGTCAGTATTAAATGTTGTATTATTTGTCGTACTGTAGTTTAATTATCCAGATAATATTTTGTGTGTTTTCTGCCAGTTAAATATTTATTTCACTGTGCATTAAATATTTTTTAAGGTTATTATCGGTAATTTCGTTCGCGTACAGTATATTTATTATGTATGTGTTTTTTTAACCACTCATGTAAATAAATTTTCACCATTAACACAACAAAAAACAAAAAGAAAAAATTAACTTTGACTGTTGAATTTTTAATTTAACTGCTACGTTAATGCCTGAACAGTCAGTTGATAGTCAAACCCGCTGACAGTGCAATTCTCCGTGTTTTGTACCATCAATCAAATCAATCTTTTGCATTTCAAAATTCTAAGATTTTTTTTCTAGAAGTCTTCTGAACATCACATGATCAACAGAAACTCAGCACTGCACAAAAATCAGGTACGGTCAACTATCTCCTACACGAACAGTCCTTAACTAGGGTTTTTGTTTTTTTTAGGAGAACAAGTTTTTTTAAGACCTCAAATGGATTTCATGGATCTCCATATATCTCAAAGTACCACCATACAAATTTTCAAACTTCAATTCGCTCAGACGCACAGTCAGCGGCTCAAACAGTCAACAGACGACCAGTTTGACCGAAAAGTCAACAGACAGTCAAAAATGAAATTTTTTGTCAACATCCATATTTTGTCAAAAGATTCATCATTTGATCATGGGTTGATCATAATTCATCAAGGAAAGATCAAAAATCAACAAAACCCTAAGTTTCAAAAATAGGGTTTTCTCCTAAAAAGTCAACTGAACTTTGACTGACCATAACTCTCTCCTCATTCATTCAAAAAATTCCAACCAAAGCTTGTTTTGAAGGAAATTCAATTATATTTCAAATGCAATTGGTCCCATGGTCATTGGATTCACCATTTGAAAAGTATGAGCTCAGATATTACAGGTCATTTTCAAAGTCAACAAAAAGTGGTTTTTTGTCAAAGGCCATAACATCAAGATAACTTCTCCAAATGAAAAAAAGTTTCCAAAGTGGCTTGTAGAGGACATCTTGAGGTTTCTAAAAAGTACAAGAACTCCTTCATATGATAAAAATTGAGGGATTTATGCCTTGTTGAAGTTGGCTATTTTTTGGGAAAATGCATGAAATCAACATTGATCAAAAATGTTTTTTTTCCAAAAGGGGCCAAGTTTACATGATCCAAACATGTTCCCAATAATGTTAAGGGCCTCCCACGACCAACCTAAGGCCCATAACCTTTTATTTCTTTTTTTGGTTTAATTTTATTACATTTAAAATTAAATTGAAAAAGAAATGGTGCAAGACAATGTTATGTAGCTTTGATCTTAAGCATGAGTCATCAAGAATCATTCAAAGCTCTGCCCCAAAGAGATGGTACAGCAGAAGGTTGAAGAAAATTAAGCCATGGTTGCTTGAATTCAAAGCTACATATTATTAAAAAGTCAAAAATTCAACAAAGCCATCAAAGCTTCTTAGCTTAGTTTTTAAGTACTTCTATGGCCTATAAATGAAGTAGAATACTTCATTAATGAAAGAGACACGAATTCAGAACCATTGCTATGCTTGTAATACACTTGTAACACACTTGAAATTTTGTAAGAAATTTAAAATTCGAATTTTAAGTTTCAGTTAGTTTCAATCCAAACTAAGTATTCAAACATCATCTCTGAACTTCATTGAACCTATCCAAATAAGTTTTAAGCATCAAAGCCTCACAAATCGAGCCACACAAGCCACGGTTTGTTCAAACATAAATCACCTCATATCTGGTCATTCATGCATGTTTAACAAGATATAGACATATATTTGAGTTTAGTTTATTGTTCTGATCGTTTCTGGATGGTTAATTGAAGTTTGGTCACGTATCCATGAAGATACCATTTTAGGGTTCTTCAACTCTATTTTGGGGTTTTTCGTTAGAAGCAAAATTAGACAAAGATAATGGCATGATTGAATTCAGTGGATCATGACGAATAGAATGGACAGGTCGCAAAAAAATTTTGTGCATGTTTACCCCTATTCGCTATTTTGCAGGGATGAAGTTCATCTATTACAGCGTTTTTTGGCAAAAACGCTGTTAAAAGTGAAGGCTGGAGGTTGAAGACGAAGGCGTGGCGCCATCTGATTGGCCAGTTTGAAAAACGCGCGTTTTGTTTTATCCTTGGATCTGGTGCTTCGCTGACTAGGCTATTTCCATGTGCCACGCATTTATGACCATCAGATCATTCTGATTCTCTCATCTAACGCTCCTTGTCTTGCAGGTTCACCATAGACCCTAGGGGTTTGCCACACTGAATCATATAAATTAGTATTTTCTTAATTAATTTGTTTTTTCTTGCATAATTAATTAAAAATACCTTCAAAAATCCAAAAATAATTTTAATTTCACTTTTAGGTTTATAAAATAATCTATTATTTTTTGACATAATAATATTTTATTTTTCTTAATAATTAAAATATTTTGTCTAATTAATTAGTATATATTTATATATTTGCTTTTTAATTATTTCAACCAATCAAAAAATTAGAAAAAATTGTTCTTTTTTATTAAATTTAGTTTATATATTATAGACTAATTTTGTACATATTTAGAATATTTTTCTCTTTCAGTTTTAATTATTTGTATAATTGTTTATATAATTATATGTTAATTTAACTTATTAATTTTCAAAACAACTTCAAAAAAATCAAAAAAAATTAGTTTTTATTTTAAAATTAATTAACAAGCAATATGAACATATTTTAGACTTAATTTTTTAGGTTTAAATTTTATTTCTAATGCATAGCATTTTAATTAAATTAATTATGCATTAATTCTAATTAAAATCAACCATCCAAAAAACCAAAAATATTTCTTTTATCTTATTGCAATTTAAATTCCTAGATAAAGTGTATAGGTTGTCAAATTCATGTAAATAGCGTAGTTTACATTTCCCGCATAATCGATGTAATAGCGTAGATTTACTTTCCGCATTTTACATTTCCGCATTTTAATTCCAGTACATATAAAACTGCGTGTATGTCAAAGATAAAAACCGAAGCGTTAGATCACTAACTTCAAAGATAAAAATATCTGAATCAAAACACAATCACACTTGCACCTCTTAGGGTAATCCCTCTGTTACTCTTTTCAAAAATCCAAATTCTACTGTTTCAAATGCAAAATCGAACCTTTGTTTACATCCGGTAAAAGGAGAATTTTCTAAAGGAAATAGGAAAGGACCTTATAAACTTAGGGTAGACCTCCTAATTGCTTGCTCAAATCAAAACAAACAAATGTCTCATATATCATTGTTTTTCAAAATAAAACTTTCAAAAAAGACAATACTTGGTATATATCCAAACAAGGATCATTACGAAGTTAACGTTCTTTTTTTCAAAACATCCTTCAAAAGGTAAAACACTTTGTATACATCCGCACAAGGATCATTATAAAGTCAATTTACAAAATGAATTTTAAGACCACATACAAGCATTTCAAGGCAAGACAAATGATTCAAAACAAGTGAGCTAAGTAATTAAGAGCCCATGGATAACCATGGATACAAAGGGTGCTAATACCTTCCCTTTGTATAACCTACCCCCTTACCCAAAATCTCTTAAAGGTATTTTTCTGTTTCTTTTATAAACCTTTCCTTAATTGGATAAAATAAAAGTCGGTGGCGACTCTCTGATTTTCAAAACTCAAAAATAAAAGAAGAGTCAGTTCGTATCTCTCACACGAGAGGTAGTAAAAAACCGAGCGCACGACAGAACTGGCGACTCTGCTGGGGATTTCAAAAAACAAAATGTTTTCAAAAGGGGTTACCTTAGAGTGTAGATCACTTCGATGTTTTCAATTGCTTGTCTTGATTGTTCTATTTTTCAAAGGTTTGTTTGGGTATTTACTTGTGTGAAAGATTCTAACCCGAATCTCGAGATACCTTAAGTATGTCACAATAAACCAAGGAAACTGTACGGCATGTACCGATACGGTTGATCTGGTGGTCACCGTTAGTGCGACACTTTGGTTTATACTGATATCCCTTGAAAACGATCAAGGAGTATGTTAGGCTTCCGAAATGTCATTAAACACTAATTTGTCTTAGAACCTTTAGTTGAACTTGACTTGTGGCCTATTAAGTGACTGGCTTTGAAATTGATCGAAGTTAGTTATCCTCGAGGAATGTTTTGATCGGCCGTCCGAGCGCCGTATTGAGATGCTGTCTCCAAGGATCATAGAACCCGAATACTATTTTAAGACAGGTTTTAACCAACTCAATTTCAGTAGGGGAGGGTATCACCTATCAACCTCATGCAAGCCTTTAAACCTAAGGCTATTTGTTTGATTTGTTTGTGTTTGCCACATGTTTGACATCATGACATCATAAGCATCATAAACATATCATTTTCTCACTAATCATTTCAAGGATCGAAGAGTTTACCTTTGTTCTGTTTTTACAGGTAATGGCTCCCGCTACCAGAGATTATATCCGAATCAACATCTTGACAGTACCATCTGAATTAAAGGATTTAATATCAGAATTTCCCAGAAATGCTCAATTCACTAAAAAGCACGGTCACCTACTCCATTTGGTTACCTCAAATTTTGAAGAAGACATGATACGGGTCCTTTTCCAGTTCTTTGATCCCGAACATCATTGTTTTACATTTCCTGATTACCAGTTAGTACCCACTTTGGAAGAGTTCTCTGAACTGATTGGATTACCTGTTCGAGATCAATTACCTTTCACTGGTTAAGAAAGGATTCCAAAACCTGAAATCATTGCTGCTGCCTTACATTTGCGAAAGTCAGAAATCGAGTCTAATTGGGAAATAAAGAGTGGAGTCCAGGGTTTGCTTGCTAAGTTCTTAATGGAAAAGGCTCGATTACTACTAAAAAACAGAAGTTACCTAGCTTTTGAGGAGGTTGTGGCTCTTTTGATCTATGGGTTGGTTTTATTCCCTAATCCCGACGAGTTCATAAGTGTGCACATTATCAACATTTTCCTAACCCGCAACCCGGTACCTACCTTGCTGGGAGACATACTACATTCTTTACACACTCGTATCATGAAGAAACGAGGAACTCTTATGTGCTGTATACCACTACTGGCTAGATGGTTTACATAACACCTTCCCCGATCAGTGTTGAGAAATGAACAAAGGATGCAATGGTCTCGCAGGATTATGTCTTTGTCTCATTCAGATATCCGGTGGAACAACTTCTTTCAAAGAGACATCACTATCATTGACCATTGTGGAGAGTACCCTAATGTGCCACTCCTTGGCATCAGGGGAGGCATCACTTATAACCCCTCTTTAGCTTTGCGCCAATTTGGATATGCGCGAAGAAACGGCCCTCATGACATAATTATCCGTGGCATTATGTTCGACTACGAAGATGATTCCCAAAGATATCGACGAAGGTTTATACGTGCTTGGGGCAGTGTCTACAAAGTAGAAAGCAAAACTTTAGGACAATGGAACTCTATTCCCATGGAACCTTACCTCAAATGGGTGCGTGCTCATGCTCAGAAACTCATCATGCCATATCCCGCCATTCTACCTGTGACTATTGAGCCAGAAGTCGAAGGGAGTGAACCTCGAGTTGTTCTACATCCGGACATGCCAACTGACCTGGAAGAGCTGCAGAAATCTTGGGTTCAACTAAGAGAAGAAAGAGACACCTTCAAAGCACACTGTCAAGACTATGAGCGGAAAGTGCTGGAGCTCACCAGACAACTCCAGGAAGAACAGCAGATCAACACATTCCTGGGAGCAAAGAGAAAGCGTCCATGGGAGGCTTGAGGAATCCTTTATTTTCTTTATTTTGTAAAGCCCGAAAGAGGCAAAGAAAAAAAATAAAAAAGAAAAAAGAAAAAAAAAAGAAAAAAAAGAAATAAAGAAATAAATTGTTTGACTAATAAATGTTTGTTTCTCTTTTTAACAAATCTAAATTCTAAGATCCTTGAAAACATTGCATATGCATTTCATTCATAAACATTGCATAATAGGTTCACATGATGGGTTTCTCATCTCCTCGCTGTTTATTTCAGTTAGAAGAGATGGATTCCGAAACAAGCGTCAAGAATCTCGAAGCACAGAACGCCCAAGTTCAAGTAGCAATTCTGGAGCTAGCAAAGGGGCAACAAGAACTGAAAGCCCTGGTAATCAAGAAGAAAAAGAAGACCAAAGGATCTGCAGGCTTAAGTCACCTTGCAAGGAAGGTCAAAATCCCAGTCAAAAGGCCCAAAAAGGCACCGATCCCTGAAATAGTCGGTGAAGGTGATCGAGAAGACAATCACAGCAACCAGGGTTCTGCCAAACCCTCCCTCTCTTCTAACGAAGAAGATTATCATTCCGAAGACGAACAGGGTGATGACAAATACTAGTTGTTGGAAGAACGCATGAAAGCTATGGAGATACAAAAAATACCTGGCTTAGACTTCAATGATCTTGGGCTAGTCTTAGATATTGTTATCCCTCCAAAGTTCAAAGTTCCTGTCTTTGCAAAGTATGATGGAGTTTCTTGCCCAAAACTACATCTGAGATCCTATGTGAGGAAGATACTACCTCATACAGCAGATAACAAATTGTGGATTCATTTCTTCCAGGAAAGTCTGTCGGGTACACAACTCGAGTGGTACTACCAGCTGGAAAGTACAAAAGTTCACACCTGGGAAGATTTGGCTGCTGATTTCTACAAACAGTATCAATACAACGCTGATCTTGCACCAACCCGTACTCAACTGCGAGGCATGTCTATGGCACCAAAAGAAAGTTTCAAAGGGTATGCACAAAAGTGGAGAGATCTAGCTGGAAGGGTTCAACCACCCTTATCTGATCACGAGCTAGTCGACATGTTCATGGGCACTTTAACTGGCCCTTTCTACAGTCATTTGCTGGGAAGCTCATCATCAGGTTTCACTGACCTGATATTAACTGGAGAGCGTGTTGAAAGCGGCATTCAAAGTGGAAAAATTCAAATAGGCTCCTCCTCTGGTACTACAAAGAGGCCCATCAGTGGGAGAAATGAAGTCAATACAATGAACAGTCAGAAAGGTCGCAAAAATGAGCATCACCAATCCGTAGGGGCTGTTCTGATCTCTGCATCCGCACCTCAAAAAGATCAACCGCCGAAGTATACGCGTCGACCAGATGCACCAAGAAGAAACTTCACCAGAATCAATATGCCAATCTCTCAAGCATTGCAGCACTTGTTAAAAGCAAATCTGGTCACATTGAAAGATCCTCCAAAGAATGTCAACACTTCCTCTCCGAGTTAACGCCCCGATGCAACATGTGCATACCATTCTAACTGTCCAGGACATGACGCAGATCACTGTTGGACCCTGAAAAATAAAATACAAGACATGATAGATGCTGGGGAAATTGAGTTCGATCCTCTAGAGACTCCAAATGTCATCACTGCACCTATGCCAAAGCACGACAAGACCATTAATGCTATCATAGACACTGTTTATATCTATGATGTGAGAGAATTGTCAACTCTGCTCCTTGAAGTCAAAAGAAAGCTAATCCGAGCTGGTTACTTTCCAGGTTGTGACCCTGATTGCTTTTATTGTGCACACCTACCCAATGGTTGTGAGAATCTGAAAATAGGAATTCAAAAGTGGATGGATCACCGTATCATTATGTTTGAAAGGCTCCCTTCTATGGACGTTTTATGCGAAGTCTTTTCAAATGGGATGAGAATAGAGGACGTCTCAGTGGTTTCTAACATACCATTAAAAATCCCTACCAAAACTCCTTTCAAAATTTCTGCTGCACCCAAAGTGGCATCGGTAATCATTACCAGTCCGGCTCCATTTCCATACTCCTCAGACAAAGTTGTCCCGTGGAGTTATGACACTAATGTTTGTGTCCATGGAGTTAAGCAAGATACCTTGACTGAAGAGGCCATGAATTTTACTACTCCAACTGTTGATAATATTGTGGGTACTAGTAAGATTACGAGAAGTGGAAGGATCTTTTCACCTGAAATTTCTCCAAATGTTGCTACTAATCCAGTCTAGGTCCCAGTTCCTAATCAAGATATCAACGCTCGAGGCAAAGAGCCACTAGTTGAACCAGTTCAAGTACCGGTGGAAGTCACTGTTGAAGATCCGTCGAAACAAGAAATGGAGGAAATATTGAAAATCATCTGCAAAAGTGATTACAATATTGTCGAACAACTGGGGCACACTGCTTCAAAAATCTCAATGCTGTCTCTGCTAAAGTATTCAGAAGCTCATGCCAAGGCCCTGATGAAGTTCCTGAAATCTGCACATGTACCACAGGAAATTTCAGTCGATTAATTCGAAAATTGTGTTGCCAGTCTAACAGTTAATAACGGTCTCGGTTTCTTTGATGCTGATTTAACCCCTGCTGGGAAAAATCACAATAAAGCCCTGCACATCTCTATTGAATGTAACGACACTACTCTGTCTCATGTGCTGGTAGACAATGGTTCCTCTTTGAACGTGTTACTAAAAGAAGTACTGGAAAAACTTGACTTCGAGGGAGTTGTGTTACAACCAAGCGATGTTGTGGTAAGAGCCTTCGACGGGTCAACAAGAACAGTGTACGGAAAGGTGAAGCTCCCAATCAGAGTGGGCTCTCAGATCTTTGATTCTACCTTTTACGTAATGGAAATTCACCCAGCATATTCCTGTTAACTAGGACGCCCATGGATACATGGGGCAAACGCTGTAACTTCTACTCTGCATCAGAAGTTAAAGTATCCGGTAAAAGGTAAGGTCCTCACAGTTTATGGCGAAGAAGAGTATTTGGTTAGCCACCTGAGCAACTCCAAGTATGTTGAGATGGATGGAGAATTCATCGAAACTCCCTTCCAATCTTTTGAGGTGGTCCCTCCAGATGTCTCTACTGCCAAACACATTTCCGTTACTCCTGCTACAAAAATAACTCCAACTATGGCTTCTCTCAAAGATGCCAAAGCTGTGATCGAAGAAGGTGGTTGCACAGTATGGGGACAGCTCCTCGATGTACCTTACAAGTTCGATAAGCTAGGCCTGGGCTATGCTAATGGAAATCAGAAGAACGATCAAAGTCCTCGTTCTGGAGGATTAATGTCACATTTCATCAGCCAAGGAGTGAACGCTATTGAAGACGATGGAGTGATCTTGAACCATATTCCACCTGTTTCCATGGAAGTTTGGGATACTTTGGGAGAACCAAGCGGCGGGTATGATTTTCTAGTAAAGTACACTGCACCTCAAAGTTCTTTTATTGCCATGGAAGACATTACCCCAACTGGATGGGGTGATCAATTTGAAGATTGCAAAAGTTTCACAAGTTCCATCGCTGAGCAATATCAAAGTCCACCTAGTCCAAAAGAAGTTTGGGATACACTAGGAGAACCAAGTGGCAAGTATGACTTTATGGTGAAGTATTCTGCTCCCCTGAGCTCGCAGATCGCTATTGAAGACATCACCCCAACTGGATGGGACAATCATTTTGAAGACAATATGGCATTCACAAGCCCTGTCGCTCCTAAAGAAGTCTGGGAAACACCAAATAATGAGAATGATTTCCTAATGCAATACACTGTTCCCCATAATGCACAAGTCTCCCTCAAAGACATCATTCCAACTGGATGGGATGATCTTATCGGGTACCTCACTCAGCCAACAGAGGTATCTCAGCCTGGGCTCTCGTATCCAGCAGAGTATCTTGCTTATCCTGAAGGATCAACAGCTCATTTCCCCACCAAAGAAATCAATGTTGTGGAAGACGAAGAAGATAACTGCAACTGGAACAGCTGGATACTCCCTGCTCACAACAATGGATTGAACAATTGGGAAGCTGAGGATGTGATCTCCTTTGATCAGGAGTAAATGCAATTTCCTGTTTTCGTTGTTTATATGTGCAAAGAGAAAAATGGTTCCTGTACTATCGAACCATGAACTTGAAAGCCGTGTGCCTTGCCCGAAGCACACTGGTCCTTTTTATAAGGGTTTGTCATATCATGATCATGTTCATTCAATAAAATCATGGGACGTTTGCATATTCAAATTTTGTGATCCTTTTTCTTTCTTTGCTTTATTCATTTTCAAATAGCTATGTGTTCTTACACACACCCACATAAATGCAGATTCACATTCACTCTGGATCCTGTTGATAACGATTTTGCTATTGTCAGTCATGACTTTGAAAATCCGATCTACCAAACTGAGGACGAAAGTGAGGAAGATTGTGAAGTACCAAGGGAGCTTGCAAGGCTGTTAGAACAAGAAGAAAAGACTATACAGCCGCATGAAGAACCAATTGAGATTATCAACTTGGGCAGTGACGAAGAAAAGAAAGAAGTCAAGATAGGGGCTGATCTAGAAGACAGTGTCAAGCAAAGACTGATTCAAATGTTACAAGACTACGTTGAGATATTCGCCTGGTCCTATGAAGATATGCCTGGCCTTGACACAGATATTGTGGTTCATCGCCTGCCGATCAAAGAAGGTAGCACTCCAGTTAAGCAGAAACTGCAGAGGAGTAGGCCCGATATGTCAAAGAAGATCAAAGACGAGGTTGAGAAGCAATTCAATGCTGGCTTTCTGAAAGTTGTAAGTTATCCTCCATGGATAGCTAACATAGTACCTATGCCTAAAAAAGACGGGAAAGTCAGAATGTGTGTAGACTACAGAGATCTGAATCGGGCAAGCCCCAAAGATGATTTCCCTTTACCTCACATCGATGTACTGGTTGACAATACCGCACAATGCAAGGTATTCTCCTTTATGGATGGATTCTCAGGGTACAATCAAATCAAGATGGCGCCCGAAGACATGGATAAAACAACCTTCACAACACCCTGGGGAACCTTTTGTTACAAAGTAATGCCCTTTGGTTTAAAGAATGCAGGAGCAACATATCAGCGCACAATGGTAGCTCTGTTCCATGATATGATTCATCAGGAGATAGAGGTTTATGTGGATGATATGATTGCAAAGTCCAACACCAAAGAAGAACATCTGGGTCATCTGCACAAGCTGTTTGACAGACTCAAGAAGTACAGGTTGCGACTAAATCCGAACAAGTGTACCTTTGGAGTAAGATCCGGTAAACTCTTAGGTTTCATCGTCAGTAGCAAAGGTATTGAAGTTGATCCTGCCAAGGTCAAAGCCATTCAAGAAATGCCCATACCCCGTACCAAGAAACAAGTCAGAGGATTCTTGGGACGTCTGAATTACATAGCTAGATTTATTGCCCATATGACTACTACTTGTGTGCCAATCTTCAAATTGTTGAAGAAAGATCAAGTGGAAAGATGGAACGACAAATGCCAGTTAGCCTTTGATAAAATCAAAGAATATCTCCAAAAACCGCCAATCTTATTACCGCCAGTGGAAGGAAGACCTCTGATAATGTACCTAACAGTGTTAGAAGATTCAATGGGGTGTGTACTGGGGCAACATGACGAGTCTGGCCGAAAGGAGCATGCAATCTACTATCTTAGCAAAAAGTTTACCGATTGTGAAACAAGATACTCACTACTCGAGAAAACTTGCTGTGCCTTAGCATGGGCGGCTCACCGACTAAGGCAGTATATGCTAAACCATACCACTTTCCTGATCTCCAAAATGGATACTATCAAGTATGTGTTCGAAAAACCTGCTCTCTCTGGAAGAATAGCAAGATGGCAAATGATCTTAACAGAGTATGACATCCAGTACACTTCACAAAAGGCGATCAAAGGAAGTGTGGTAGCTGATCATCTGGCTCATGAAGCAGTGGATGATTATCAAGCGTTGAATTTTAACTTCCCAGATGAAGACATTATGCTAGTTACTGACTACGAACAACCAGGACCGGAGGAAGGACCCGAGCCAGGATCCCGATGGACTATGGTTTTTGATGGAGCTTCTAATACACTTGGCAATGGCATCGGAGCTGTGATCATTTCCCCTGCAGGAGGTTATACACCATTCACTACCAGATTATGCTTCAACTGCACTAACAATATAGCCGAATATGAAGCATGTATTCTGGGTCTCAAAGCTGCAATTGATTTAAGAATCAAGTTCCTGGAGGTCTACGGAGACTCGGCGCTTGTAATTTATCAAGTCAAAGAGGAATGGGATACGAAGCACCCGAATCTAATTCCATACAAAGAATATGTGCTAAGTTTGATTCCCTACTTTGAAGAAATTACTTTTGAACATATCCCGCGCGAAGAAAATCAATTAGCTGATGCCCTAGCTACCATGTCATCTATGTTCAAATTCAGGTGGGACAATGAGGCGCCAATGATCACCATTTACAGACAAGATGAACCAGCCTATTGCAACGAGATTGATACTGAAGTAGTGGAAGAAAAACCATGGTTCCATGAAGTAAAAAGATATCTCGAAGCTCAGGAGTACCCTGAAGGGGCATCCATTAACGATAGAAAGTTTCTAAGAAGATTTGCTGCTAAATTCTTTCTAAGTAATGGAATCCTGTACAAACGCAACCATGACTCGACTTTGCTTCGTTGTGTAAACAAGAAGGAAGCAGAACAGATTATGGAAGACATACACGATGGTGCTTTTGGTACTCATTCAAGTGGACATACAATGGCTAAAAAGATTCTGAGAGCAGGTTATTACTGGTCTACCATGGAGACAGACTGCCATCATCACTCCAGAACTTGTCACAAATGCCAGATATATGCTGACAAAGTACATGTACCTCCAGTCCCGTTAAACGTCCTGACGGCTCCTTGGCCTTTTGCAATGTGGGGTATTGATATGATTGGAAAAATCAAGCCTACTGCCTCCAACGGACATCGTTTTATACTGGTCGCTATCGATTACTTCACCAAGTGGGTAGAAGCAGCTTCATTTGCTTCTGTCACCAAGAACGTGGTGGCCCGATTTATCAAGCACAATTTCATTTGTCGGTATGGCATCCCTGAAAGGATCATCACAGACAATGGCACAAATTTAAACAACAGAATGATCACTGAACTCTGCACACAGTTCAAGATCAAACATCATAATTCTTCTCCATATCGACCAAAGATGAATGGCGCTGTAGAAGCTGCCAATAAGAACATCAAGAAGATCATACAAAAGATGACAGTAACCTACAAAGACTGGCATGAGATGTTACCTTTTGCTCTTCATGGTTATCGCACATCAGCGCGTACTTCAACAGGGGCAACTCCATTTTCCTTAGTCTATGGTATGGATGCAGTTCTTCCAATTGAAATTCATATTCCTTCCCTAAGGATTATGAAAGAAGCTGATCTAGACGAAGACGATTGGATTCAGACTCGGTTGGACCAGATAAACTTGATTGATGAGAAGAGGCTCGCAGCTATTTGTCATGGTCAGTTGTACCAGAAGCGTATGATCAAAGCCTTCAACAAGAAAGTCAAAAGTCAGGCATATCAAACCGGTGATTTGGTTGTAAAACGCATCATTCTACCACAAGGTGACCCCAGGGGCAAGTGGACTCCCACTTATGAGGGGCCGTTTTTAATCAAGAAAGTATTCTCCGGCGGAGCCATGTTGCTTACCACTATGGACGGCGAGGATTTCCCACACCCTGTAAATGCGGACATAGTCAAAAAGTATTTCGCTTAAAGAAAAGCTCGCTAAGTTGAAAACCTGCAAGGGCGACTTAGGCAAAAATGAGCGTCTCGGTGGATTGAAAACCTGAAAGGGCGATCCAGGCAAAAGTTAGAGACTAAAAAATAAATAATTATCCCGGTAGGCTGAAAACCTGAAAAAAGCAGCCTAGGCAAAAGTTAGGGAATAAAGCGTGCGACTATGTCCCGTTTGGCTACCTACTCACCTTCAAGGTTCAACACATCAAAGGCACCAATAAGTCCGATCACTTTCTTCCAGCAAGTGAGGAATGAGATACTCAAAGACAGATTGGCAATAGCAGAATTGAAACTTGACTGGATTGTTTTCACATAGCTATTTCTCTTTATAAGTACTTTTCAAAGTTTTATGACAATTTCCTACTACTAGGATTTTTGTCTCCTTGTACTAATCCGCCTATTATGGCTCTTTTTCAAAAAATCAATGCAGCTCATGCTCAAAAACAACGTTTTCACTTTTTCTGTTTTGAATACGTAAACGTCCCAATGATAATTTTGAATGAACATGTGCATTTGAATATGACTGATGTTTATAAGAAAAACAGGAATAGCATTCAGGTAGTGTCCCAATCATCTGGACATCATCCCGAAACCAGTTTCAAAGGAAAATTCCCCAACAGAGACGTATTTCTCAGCAAATTCCTCTATGAGATTTTTCTCTCCAACAAAATGATTCGAGAAATCTTATTCCCCAGCAGGGCTGTTCAAGATCACTATCCCCAGAAGGTGTGGTCTCCACACCAAGGCTTGGTCAAATAGTGCATCGGAGGATTATGCATCTTTCTCATTCCCATTCAAGGGGCATCAAAATCAGAACTTTCAAATTACCTTCATCCCCAAGCGGTAGTCAAAGATCCCTCAACAGAGTAATCTGGTCCGTGAAGAATTTCCCCATCTGAGTATACTCGAACAAGATAGCAAAGATCATCAACGATCACAATGCCTTCATTTCCAAAATAACAAGCAGGGATTTATTTTCCCAACCAGAAGTTTGATACGCTCTAAATTGCATAAATCATACATCATACATCATACATCATACATCATACATCATACATCATACATTATACGCATATTCATATACAGCATATAATGTTTCATGACAAACGCATGCATAACATGCACGTTTCTCATTTATTTTGAGAATCTCAACATATACATTACATGCATCATAACATTGCATGTCACTAACTTGATTTTTTCAGGTAGACGAATATCCTCAGAAAGGTTGTTCTCAATCACATGCAGTGTTCCCCTGAATTCTATTCAGACGAACATTCCTCTCAGATATAATCAAGCCAAAGATTCATTCTGAAGAGATCTTTCTTTTCAAAACACCTATCAACTCAAAAAAACAAGCAACATAGATCTAAGTCGATACCTTGGACGGTTCCTTAATGATCTACCTACAGATCTAAGTCGATACCTTGGGCGGTTCCTTAAGACGATCAATCTTCAGATCGAAGTCGATACCTCAGACGGTTCCTTAAAACGATCAACCTCCAAAGATCTAAAGCGGATACCTTAGACGGTTCCACTACGATCAACCTTCAAAGATCTAAAGCTGATACCTCAGATGGTTCCTCATAGATCAACTTTCAAAATCTAAAACGAAAACTTTGGACAGTTCCGTAACGATCAACCTCCCAGACTTAAAGCGGTAACCTTGGACGGTTCCGAAACGGTCAACGCAGAGGTTTTCAAATCCTTCATCAAGATATAATCAAAGGATTCATTCTGATGAACAAACCATCAATACATTCAATAGATGGCATCTGAAAGCCCATCTAAGGTAATGTTATGATCTGCCAACAACATCTCTCATACAATACTCAAATGCAATTTCCAACATCACTCCGATGGAAGTAAGTGCAAATTTGCAGGGCATCTAAAATATTCAATCATCTTCTACCTTCAGATTCCAAACAGTCTCTTCAGGTTTAAGAAGATTGAATAGGGGCAACTGTTATACCGCAAAATTTGTCCGCATCTTTTTCAGAAAGAAGGCAACAGACTTCTGTCTAAAAATTGGGAGTTTCATATAATCTTGGATTTTATTTCATAAATATCCTGATTTCATGAATACTCGATTTTTAGAATTTTTTTTATACGGTATTTTGGCTCGCTGTTGAATTTATTCTTACACAAACGCCAATTACTGTTTATCATTTCACACACGTTGTTTATTTGAGATTTATTTGCAGATAAATAGTACTGACGCAATTGGTACAGAATTAAATCTTTTTGCAGGCGCAAAGTCCGGGGATTCAGACTGTACTGGTAACAAGTAAATTATTATTAGTTTTTGTTTCCCACTAATTTTTATACTATTTATTTTCAAAATCTTTTCCTTTCTTTTCAAATCTCTTTCTTTTAAAATCAAATCCTAACTTTATTCTACACATCTCTCTTTTTCAAACCCTACCATACACTTTCTTTCAAATCCTACTACCACTCAAATTTTCCTTTTTGTACGGAATCACTTCATTCCCCAACGTCTCTATCCTTCTTTTCACTCTATAAATACCTCTCATTTTTTCCATAAATTCTCACATCAAATTTCAACTCATCCCTCAAATTTCTACCTCTTATTTATTTTCTCTTCTTCCCCGGCAAAATGGCAAAGTGGGTGGATACACTGTCTGTTTCTTATAGTCATCACTGTTTCTACGGTGATTATGTCTTTCTTCTGTCTGCATAGTCCTGAGAAATGCGGACCTGCGATGTTTACACTTCCGATTATCTATATGCTGTTGTTTATAGCATGGATTTTTAATCGTCATTTTTAAAGTTTGTTGTATCTTTTGTTTTCAAATAATGTACCGTTTATTTGTCGTACTGTTCATTATATTATGTAATATTTGTACTGTCAGTATTAAATGTCGTATTATTTGTCGTACTGTAGTTTAATTATCCATATAATATTTTGTGTGTTTTCTGCCAGTTAAATATTTATTTCACTGTGCATTAAATATTTTTTAAGGTTATTATCGGTAATTTCGTTCGCGTACAGTATATTTATTATGTATGTGTTTTTTTAACCACTCATGTAAATAAATTTTCACCATTAACACAACAAAAAACAAAAAGAAAAAATTAACTTTGACTGTTGAATTTTCACTTTAACTGCTACGTTAATGCCTGAACAGTCAGTTGACAGTCAAACCCGCTGATAGTGCAATTCTCCGTGTTTTGTACCATCAATCAAATCAATCTTTTGCATTTCAAAATTCCAAGATTTTTTTTCTAGAAGTCTTCTGAACATCACATGATCAAAAGAAACTCAGCACTGCACAAAAATCAGGTACGCTCAACTATCTCCTACACGAACAGTCCTTAACTAGGGTTTTTGTTTTTTTTCAGGAGAACAAGTTTTTTTGAGACCTCAAATGGATTTCATGGATCTCCATATATCTCAAAGTACCACCATACAAATTTTCAAACTTCAATTCGCTCAGACGCACAGTCAGCGGCTCAAACAGTCAACAGACGACCAGTTTGACCGAAAAGTCAACAGACAGTCAAAAATGAAATTTTTTGTCAACATCCATATTTTGTCAAAAGATTCATCATTTGATCATGGGTTGATCATAATTCATCAAGGAAAGATCAAAAATCAACAAAACCCTAAGTTTCAAAAATAGGGTTTTCTCCTAAAAAGTCAACTGAACTTTGACTGACCATAACTCTCTCCTCATTCATTCAAAAAATTCCAACCAAAGCTTGTTTTGAAGGAAATTTAATTATATTTCAAATGCAATTGGTCCCATGGTCATTGGATTCACCATTTGAAAAGTATGAGCTCAGACATTACAGGTCATTTTCAAAGTCAACAAAAAGTGGTTTTTTGTCAAAGGCCATAACATCAAGATAACTTCTCCAAATGAAAAAAAGTTTCCAAAGTGGCTTGTAGAGGACATCTTGAGGTTTCTAAAAAGTACAAGAACTCCTTCATATGATAAAAATTGAGGGATTTATGCCTTGTTGAAGTTGGCTATTTTTTGGGAAAATGCATGAAATCAACATTGATCAAAAATGTTTTTTTTCCAAAAGGGGCCAAGTTTACATGATCCAAACATGTTCCCAATAATGTTAAGGGCCTCCCATGACCAACCTAAGGCCCATAACTTTTTATTTCTTTTTTTGGTTTAATTTTATTACATTTAAAATTAAATTGAAAAAGAAATGGTGCAAGACAATGTTATGTAGCTTTGATCTTAAGCATGAGTCATCAAGAATCATTCAAAGCTCTGCCCCAAAGAGATGGTACAGCAGAAGGTTGAAGAAAATTAAGCCATGGTTGCTTGAATTCAAAGCTACATATTATTAAAAAAGTCAAAAATTCAACAAAGCCATCAAAGCTTCTTAGCTTAGTTTTTAAGTACTTCTATGGCCTATAAATGAAGTAGAATACTTCATTAATGAAAGAGACACGAACTCAGAACCATTGCTATGCTTGTAACACACTTGTAACACACTTCATTATAGACTAATTTTGTACATATTTAGAATATTTTTCTCTTTCAGTTTTAATTATTTGTATAATTGTTTATATAATTATATGTTAATTTAACTTATTAATTTTCAAAACAACTTCAAAAAAATCAAAAAAAATTAATTTTTATTTTAAAATTAATTAACAAGCAATATGAACATATTTTAGACTTAATTTTTTAGGTTTAAATTTTATTTCTAATGCATAACATTTTAATTAAATTAATTATGCATTAATTCTAATTAAAATCAACCATCCAAAAAACCAAAAAATATTTCTTTTATCTTATTGCAATTTAAATTCCTAGATAAAGTGTATAGGTTGTCAAATTCATGTAAATAGCGTAGTTTACATTTCCCGCACAATCGATGTAATAGCGTAGATTTACTTTCCGCATTTTACATTTCCGCATTTTAATTCCAGTACATATAAAACTGCGTGTATGTCAAAGATAAAAACCGAAGCGTTAGATCACTAACTTCAAAGATAAAAATATCTGAATCAAAACACAATCACACTTGCACCTCTTAGGGTAATCCCTCTGTTACTCTTTTCAAAAATCCAAATTCTACTGTTTCAAATGCAAAATCGAACCTTTGTTTACATCCGGTAAAAGGAGAATTTTCTAAAGGAAATAGGAAAGGACCTTATATACTTAGGGTAGACCTCCTAATTGCTTGCTCAAATCAAAACAAACAAATGTCTCATATATCATTGTTTTTCAAAATAAAACTTTCAAAAAAGACAATACTTGGTATATATCCAAACAAGGATCATTACGAAGTTAACGTTCTTTTTTTCAAAACATCCTTCAAAAGGTAAAACACTTTGTATACATCCGCACAAGGATCATTATAAAGTCAATTTACAAAATGAATTTTAAGACCACATACAAGCATTTCAAGGCAAGACAAATGATTCAAAACAAGTGAGCTAAGTAATTAAGAGCCCATGGATAACCATGGATACAAAGGGTGCTAATACCTTCCCTTTGTATAACCTACCCCCTTACCCAAAATCTCTTAAAGGTCTTTTTCTGTTTCTTTTATAAACCTTTCCTTAATTGGATAAAATAAAAGTCGGTGGCGACTCTCTGATTTTCAAAACTCAAAAACAAAAGAAGAGTCAGTTCGTATCTCTCACACGAGAGGTAGTAAAAAACCGAGCGCACGACACACGCTATCATGTAAATATGATTTATCTCCAGGACTTAACTGTGCTTTGGTTGTTTAAGCCAAAATTTTCCAAAGGGGGGATTGTTAGTTCCATGGTTTTTGTAATTGGCATAATTTTACTAAAACATGGTTCTTATCTGATATTGAGAAAGATGATGTAATATCTTATCCTACTGTCATAACAGGTTCTGCTTTTATGTGTATTTTGACAAATCTTCTGCCAAATATGTTGTGACATTCTATGCCATAACATCTTGACATTCCAGACTGGTTTTTTAACCTTGAAAGATTTGATTGAAAAATATGAAAATCTAGAATATTCAAATAATCATTACAGGTGCAGGCAATCAAGGGATGATTAGGACAAATGCATATTAGTCTCTGTTTTTAGAAAAAGAATCTTTGAGATTTCTTTTAGAAAACTAAGATATGATTTTATTTTATTTGTTCCTAATTTGTGAAAAGATCTTGCCGTTGTTTTCAGAAAGGAGAAGATTAGATTCAGTTTAAAGTCCAAGCCCATTCTGCAAGAGTCTATAAAAAGGAACTTGGGAAACATATTTTGCCAAGCATTCACATAAGGGAAACCGTGGGTGCAATAAGGGTTGTTATTTTGGGAGTCTCTCAAGTTTTCGTTTGTTCTTTTCTTTTGTGTCACTCATGTATCTTATGATACATTGAGGTGGACGTGTGTTCTCACTCTTGAAGCTTTTAAGCAAGAGAATTTAGTATTGTTCTTAATCAAAGCTTTTAAGTAAGATCAAGTATTGTTCTTAGTTAGGGTTCTTAACTAAGTATTTTTATTGGAAAGTGTAATCTTTCTATTTGGGTTCCCTTGGTCACATGGTGTGTAACTCTTTTATCATCACAGTGATTAGAGGTGGGATGTCGACTTCTCAAGTCTAGATGTCGACTTCTAGGCAGAAGTAGCGTTGGGTAGTGATTAGGAGAGAAGTTGTGAACAAGGGTGTTTAGGCTTTAAACTAATACTGCTGATAGTGGACTTCCTTCATGGTTTAGTAGCCCCCAAATTAGGTGTTGTTGCACTTAGTTGGATTAACAATTCATTGTGTTATTTATCATTCTGCAATTTATTTTCCACTTTTTATAAGTGTGATGCAAGTTAGCTGATGTTATAACATATGTCTTGACATTTGTTGTAAGTGCCAGAATTTCACTTATTACCTATAAAACAAGGTTCTACATTCTCCCCCGTTTTGACGATGACATCGTGTCTCTCAGGGAAGGTGGTAAAAGAAAAAAATAGACAAGATGCATCAGGAGTGGCAAAACTCCTCCTGAGTTAGATAAAATATCTTCCCTCCCCCTGAGAGTATACTTCTACCCCTTTGTCATAATTAAAGAGACGGGTAAAAGATGCAATAAATATGCAAATATGATGTCAAAATCATACTAAGCATGTGATTAACGAGTATGGGTATTTATAGAAAACATTCCTTAATGGAAGATAAGAATAACATATGTCAATGAAAATATTCCCTTAATGATTATCAAAGTTCTCGAAGGAACAAAAACAGCGAGGAAGATCAAGGAAAATAAAGTGAAAATGAACTTCAGAAGTGAAATGGATTTCACAAGTTCAAATCCTTTATTCTTGATGTTTTGAGCATTCAATAATAAAGTTGTGATGACGATGTTGTTGCCGATGTATTGGAGATTAATCTCTGAAAGATACTCTTAAATTAAAGTTTTAGATCTATAGATTGATTTCTCCAATTGTCATGAATCTTTCTTCAATTAAAGGTTTGATTGTCTTTATTGGAACCATTTGCACCATTTCAAAATCTTCTTGACTGAAATTGGCGAAAATAAATTGATAGTTGATTTTCTCTAAACTTGAAAAACCCTCATATTCATTAATCATCGAATCAGAATCATAACTATCAACAAAAACTTCATATCTGTCTTCATTTTCATCCCTTGGGGATTGATAGACTCTCGATTCCATGTTATGAAACATGATATCCTTTGAAAAAGAAGGAAGAAAATCTTAAACTCTACTGTATTGATTAGCATAAAATATTACAAATAGGAAAGTTAAGTACAAGTGGTTATCCTAAGCCTATTTATAAACGCTAATTGTTAACTAAGTTACTTCAAAGACAAGACAAGAGGGGCGAGGGGTTAATTGTGACGTTCAAAAAATTTAGAAATGGTTTATAATTTTTTTTTATATTAAAATATTTATTTTTAGCATAAATAAGAAATCTGAGATAGAGTAGAGAAAAGATAGAAAGGAGAAAAGAGAGATAAGCAGCAGAATAATGAAAAGTTAAATAAGCTACAAAAATTACAAATTATAGAAAATAAAGAGAGAAGGGATAGAGAGATCATAATAGAGAATTATATTGGTTCGGCCAAACCATTTGGCATACTCTAGTCCCCTAGAGTTTTCTCTTGAGATTTTCATTAAAATTTACCTTGAGCTTTTCAAAAGATCACCCCAATAACCTTACACAAACAAACACGGCTTTTATACAGACTCAACTCAAAATAAAGCCACATATTTTTATAGGTTTGGCTCACAACTTTCATCAGAGCTTTTATACAAGGAGCTTGGTCATGTTGGTGGTATCGTTCCACTTGACACATCATCAAGGAAACAGTTGAAAATATTCATCAAGACCCACTAGCTGGTGGATCTTAAAACCGAGGAAGAGAGGAAGGCTATCTTTGGGAAATGTCATGGACATCTTACTTCCTTTGTTGTTGCTTGAATAATTACTTTTTTGATGCCTTCCTTATTGGTTATAAAGATGCGATAAAGAGTGAGGAAGCAATGCAACATATGAAAAAGGATCTCTGAGCTACCACTCTTTTGGTTGAGTATTTCAAATACTCCGTCTACTGGGGGAGCATCTACTTCACGCACATCAATCAGGTCGACTATTTGGATTACTTCTCCCTTAGTTCAAGTGGAAGTTCAAGTTTCTCCTAACTGGTCCATGATAGATGATGGTCTACACTTGTCGCAACAGGGAGGGCGGGGGAGGTCTGGATTCTAGTCCTTAACTTTAAGAAATTAATGTTGAAAGGCTGCTTCACAAGTGTCCCCGACTGAGGTCTGTGGAGGAGCATGTTTTAGTTCCAACTAGGCTACCTCTTGTGATGCTAGATTCCCACTCTAATGAAAATTTTATTACTTCTCTAATAAGCCTAAAGAAGTTTTCTAGAGTGAGATGGAGGATTTGGCATACCATATCTACCGTCATAGCCTTTGGAGCTGCCAGGTGCTAGAAAGTCTTCCAACAAGAACGTATTTGGAGGGAGAAATAAGCGCTCAACTGGTGGGTCAAATCCCTTACCGTTGAAAAAATGATGTCTAAAATATATTCGGGAAGCGTCTTCCTTATTTATTGGTATAGAGATTTTCATGGAACCTTTTGTGTATCCCGACACTCTGGTTGAGAAAGTGAATTTACTTGCTCAAGAGGTAATGAAGAAGAATTAGGCTTTAGCTTCCGCACATGCTTGGATCCTAAGGTGCAAGTTTCTATTGATGAAGCAAAATAATTCTTGGATCCCACTTGAAAATTATAGAAGAGCTCGAGGTGTCTTTGAAGTTGAGGACAACCTTCATGATATGCGTCTCAAGATCCTTGCCTTGTCCAAGGAGATATCTAAATTATTGAAGGAAAGTTACTTTATCACTCAAAACTCTTTTGAAAGTGCCCTGAAGAAGGTGAAATATTTTTATTCTACTGGACCGATCTGTTGAGAGAAAGTCTGTATTGACTAGGCCATTGAAGACAAAAAAAAGTGGTTTCATTGGTGGAATAGTCATGTGTATGTGTATTTTTTACCGGCTTAGTTGTACCTGACATATGTGAATCCAATAAATAGGTAATCATTATCGTTCTTTCTCTGCAATGTACATTTTAGTTTGTTACTTACCATTGTTTTTACCATTTTATGAAATATTGCTTTTAGTTTTGAGTTTGTTTCTCTAGGGCACAACTTTTCCTATGAGGTCGCGCTTGAAGTTTTATTAGACTTCTCTAAGGACCGTGTCTTGACAAAGGTCAGTACCCCTCCTATTCCGCTAGATGGAAACTTGGTGTGAGGATGACGTATGGTAGATTCACCACTACCTCAAGAGAGGCTAGATATACCAATAGGGGGAGCCTATATTTTCCACATTGTCGTCTGCTTTCATTGTGTGTGTGCATTGACCTTGTGGAAATTTAATTGCTTTAGTAATACACATTTATGACAACACTCTTGAGTCTTTGTGATGAGGCTTTGATCATACACTGACGATGTTTGTGACAATACCACAAGCTCATCGTCACCTTTCATAATTACAAGAAAAAGATAGTTTGTATTGATTTTAACGGGAAAAAATCTCATTGGATCAAAAGACAAAATTATTCACGACTTCGTTTTATTTTGGATGAATAGTTAAAAGATTCGATCTTATACGATTAAATTTATATGGTTTAATTTAAATAATTTTTGAATATCTAAATTTTTTATCAGTATTAATATTATAAAATATTATAAAATAATAGATTTGAACTAATATATGATATATAATATTAAAAATTTAAATTGCAAAATTGCAATGAAGGATTATATTTGAAACAAATAAATAATGAAAATTAAGTAATTAATTAAACTAATAAATAGTATTTAATATCAACTTATAATAATTTAATATAATATATCATATATGAACCAATAAATTAATAAGATATATGCATGAGGTTTGATTATGTTGGGATAGATTTTGAAAAATCAAGCTCAAATTTAATTTGATCGGTGGGGATTTTATAAGTTTTTGTGGTTTTTGCTTTTTTTTAGACCGACTTACTCCCTCCGTTTTTTATTATAAGTCATTTTAGACTTTTCACACAGTTTAAGAAAAATAATAATTGTTATATGAAAACAAGAAATTACAAAGGTTGTTACAAAATTATCCTTCATTAATGACATGTGGAAGATAAATTTATATAATCGTAAGGAGAGAGAATAATAAATATTTAAGGATATAATATAAAAAACAGCATTAATTATTCATTAGAATTATAAAGCGACTTATATTTAAATACAATTTATTTTCCAAAACGACTTATAATAAAAAAGGAAAAAGGAGGAAGTATATTTTTTATCGGATCGATTTGAATTTGAGCACTTATATCATTATACCGCCAATATCAATGGATAGATATTAATATTTTTTTTTTCATATTAAGATATGCCTTTTTTCATAATCATTTAATTAATTTTTTTTCTCTGTTCCAAATTTCATTTGCTGTTCCATCATTTAATTAACTGTAGGCTTAAATATTTTTGTAATATTTATCATTAGTGAAACTGGATTTTAATCCTTTTATATTTCAATTCGGTTTTTCTTTTTGAGAAATAAATTCTCCTTAATTTTCTTAGGAATTAAACGTGACATCAAAACTGTTCACAAAGTCACGGAGATATTTAAGGAACTATTTTGAAATATTTAAAAAATCCAAGGCATTTTTGAAAACCCTTCAAATAGTCAAATATCAACAACCGGTACAAGTTTTTAAACTCTTGAGTCTCTAACTCTATCAACTATACCGAGTCAAGAAAATACCCTAATAGCAAGTAGATACTACACTATTTACTTCACGCTTGAGAGTGAATTTTCAACTGGTTTAGCTTCAAATTGCAACCAAATTGTTAGCTCGAAGAAGATGGAGAAACGTGTGAGTGTGGTTGCCACAAATAAGACAACAAAGGTAAGGAAAGAATTACATATCCACCATGATATTGCCTTCTCTATTCTTTCAAAATTATCTATTAAATCTTTGAAACGATTTGAATGTGTATGCAAGTCATGGTCTCTCTTGTCCGATAACCACTATTTCATGAGAACCTACCGCGAGAGTTTATTCACAAAGTATCATTCTTATTATGATGATGCATGCGTCCTCCTTCATCCACTTTATAATTCTTATCACAATCATAGATTTGGGTTGTATCCTCTATATGATGAGAGGTTTGTGAGTAATGTCAAAATAGATAAGCCATATTGTGATTGTGGTTTTAGTATTTTAGGTTCGGGTAGTGTTCATGGAATTTTTTGTTTGTCTTTTATATACGAAAAGGATATTATATTGTGGAATCCGTGTACTAAGGAATTTAAACTCATTCCTCGTGGCATTAATCATCGCAAATGTTATCAAAATGGTTATCTTAATTGGGGATTTGGTTATGACTCTGTCGATGATGACTATAAAGTGACATGCATTTATCAGCCGCCAGTAGAAGACGAAGAAGTATATTGTGAACCCTTGGTATGTGAAATATATAGTTTAAGAAATAACTTTTGGAAAAAATTTGATGTTGATAAGAAACATAGTCTTAATTTTTGGAGCAATGAACAAGTGTACATCAATGGATTGTCTCACCGGGTGTGTAAAGTTGCAACACATAAATGTAATGAATCATATGTGTTGTCATTTGACTGGCACCGTGAGGTTTTCACTACAACACCTATACCATTTGACATAGAAGATATTATTGATTTTCTTAATGGGTGGAGACACTTGGTGTTATTAAATGGGTCTACTGCTTTGATATTAAATTCCACAAGGACGTCTACATTTCACATTTATATCCTGGGTGAATTTGGCGTAAAAGAATCATGGACTAAAATCTTCACTATAGAATCTTTCCCGAATCTTAAGTATCCAATTGGAATGGGAAAAAGGAGTGATATGTTGCTTAAGAAAAAAGACGGTGGACTAGTTTGGTTCGATTTAGTTACTCAAAAGATTACCGATCTTAACATTACAACTAAGAATGTTAGTTGTAATATATTAATTCATAAAGAAAACCCTATTAGCCTTGTTGCATATCAAGGAAAAAGTATTTAACATTTTTTTCTTTTTATTTCTTTCAAGAAGATATTATCAAGTAGTTTCTAGCCTATTTTGAAGGTTTAGTCTTGCTATATGAGCAAAGCAAACTAATAAGAATTCTTTATCAAAGAGGTGTGCTTTTGCTTCTAATTTACATGATTATTATTTAGTTTTAGGTTTAAGTTTGATTTTGAATTTGCTAATTCGTATTGGTAGTCTAGTTTTCCAATGAGTTTGTATACTTGCTGAAGACTATGAGTGAGTAATGTGTTCTTTTCTTTTCTTTATGCATTTGGGTCTCTTAGAGTGTGTTTGGATAGAGTATTTTAACGAAGGAAAGTAATTTTTTGAGGGAATTTAAAATGATTTGACCAAAATTCATTGTTTGGATACAAAAATGAAGAATTGTTAAAATGATGAAAATTTTTGGAGTATTTCATATAAGTTAAATTCAATCATTTTGAAATGACACCAAAAACCAAAGAATTTGAAATTCCTCTCATGTTCCATAGAATGTATTTGTTATTATTATTTCTTCAAATTTTACAAATTGGTCCTCATATTTTCCAAAATTATAAAATTGACCCCAAAAATTTTCAAAAAATTGCAAATTGGTCCTTACTAATTTGCAAAATTTACAATTTGGTCCTTCAAATTTTTAAAAATTGCAAATTAGTCCCTACTTTTTCATTTTTTAATTTGGTCCAAAAAATTTAAATTTTATAAAAAATGACACCAAAAATCTAACAATGAATTATCTTAATACTCCATCCAAACAAATTAATTTAAAAATGAGTGGATTTGAATTGAATCATTTGAATTGCTTTGAATTTTAAATTGCTTTAAATTTTCTAATTACCTCATCCAAACACACTCTTAAGGTTTGAATGAAAACAACTGGTTAACAATATGAGAGAGATCATCTTTGTATACATGCAAATGAAAAAGGATGAAAGGTTTTCTTTTACTTTAGTTGAAAATAAGACTGCTAATCAAGTCGATCTGCTCATTTTATATTTTATCAACATAAAATAAAATTGCTCTCAGATCAAATTAAACATCATTAGTTTAACTTAAATTTACAATACAAAATATGTTGTCTTTTTTAACATTAGCTACTTAAAAAGTGTTTCTCAACGAGTGTTAAGTACAGTATTTTTTTGTAAATTATTTAGGGCTTGGCGTAGTACTGCAAAACAAGTTATTTAGCTCAGTCATCTTCGGCTATGTATTCTAGTTAGTACTATATTTTTTATTCAATCCCAATTTATTATTACTAAGAATGAAATGTAAGTATTTGGGCCACTTGTAAAGCCCAAGATCAAAGGCGCGGAGGCAAGAGTAAATAAAGCGAACTTAAAAAAAAAAATAGGTACACTTTCATGTTCATCTGAATCTGAAGTAGATAACACCACCCTCTAATCCATAACACGCTGTGTCCGCGCAAACGGTTTTAATCCTTCTCAATATTTATAGTTAAAGACGCCTCATTCTTAGGCTTTCAAATCAATTCTCACTTTCACATCAATTTTCATTCTCTCACTGACTTGTATGTTGTAGTGCTAACCTTGTAGGTCAGTCTCTTCTTTGTAGTACCAAAAACTTACTTCACCGTGCTAAGGTTCTATTTCACCAGTCACCGAATAATTTTGGTTCCATAACGCAATAGTGACACCATCTGTGGGAAACAAAATATGATTCCTCTGTATTTCCATGTTCAAATATCCTCTGATCCACATATCCAAATCTCTTTTTCTAGAAGGTCCATATCTCTGTTTCTTGATCTTCTTTCCTGAAGTTTTTTCATCTTCTTCAACCTCTAGCAGATCCATCCTTATACTCGTAACAATGGTGGCATCCAAATTCACTTGATTTGACATTCAACGACAAGCCACTGTTGCAGCTACTAAAGCTCCATTACTTCCTCCTCAAGCAGTAGACGATCCAATCCTAGTAGAATCTCCTTTCAATCCTTCCAAACAAAATCTCGTTCCACCGAGAGGTAGCCAAGGAGAATTCCAAACAATTTCGTTCTTCAGATCGACACAACATTTCCACCAAGGCGAACCATCGCATTGACCCTTGCTACTACCTTAGGTACCTTGATACAAAATGATCACTGGCTTTCAGTTGTTACAAGATGATCATCTCAATAACCCAACAAAATTTTTACAGGATGAGTTCTATGATCAAAAAAAAAATTAAATGGTTTATTGTAAGAATCGAACTCACTTCTTTAAGAGTGTCACACTCTTGAAAATAACAACAGTGGCACAATACGAATACAACTCTTTCCTCGCATATTGTTTTCACTCACAAGGTACTAAGCTAACATTGGTAAAAAGAAAATATTTAGAGAGAGAGAGAAGAGAGATAAATTGAGAAGAAATAGATAAATCATGAATTCTGGTGTCAAATAAAGTGAGAAGAAGGTTCCTTTAAACTGAAAAAAAATTGGATCAAAATGGAAACAATCCATAGATCAAATAAATGATCTAATTGATTAGTTAACCTATTAGGTACTTGCAATAATCAATTATTGCTTCTCAAATTGGAAATTTTAGATATATTACCATTCATTAATAGACTGTCGTAAACAATTATATAAACGATTAGACTTCAAATAATCAATTAGGGCAATTTTCTAATCAGTTAGACATTTCAAAATGTTTTCCCAATCAAGATAATAGTCCTCTAATTAACTAGCTCAGCCTTGAAAAGATTTTAATTTGTTTTGTTATGAAAATAAAGGCTTCAAAAAGAGTTTAGAGTGTGTGTGTGTGTGTGTGTGTGTGTGTGTGTGTGTGTGAGATTCTATATTATCTTAGGAATTATTCTCTTACTTTCACAAGATTTTGGTCACTCAGACAGACACGACCAAGTAAGATTTCACACTTCCTTTCTTTCACAACTCGGAAGCATTCAAAATGAATATTTTTCTATATGTATCACTCATATAAGCACTTTGCCAATCTTGAATATTTTTACTTGATACAACTTGATATATCTTAAAGTTAATTGACATCATCAACGAGTTGGAAGGATATCACTACCGACTTCACCAGTCATTAGTGTTGTCATCATTAAAATGCTAGCAAAGTTGTTAACAAGATCACCAGCTTCACACTTGCAATCATAAACATCCACGTACATCGCTTTTATTAAGGTCGACATCCCAAGGACAAACAATCCCTCCAAGGGCACCGTTAAGAGATAGATTGCTGAATTGATGGCAATTAGTAAAGAAGAAAGAGAAACTTTTATCGTGAAGCCCGAAAGATCTATCTTGGGGTTCTTCGACAGTGAGAAAGTTATACCATTTTAGTGTCAAACAAATATGGACAACAATTCCTCGGGAGTGGGTCTATGACTCCACAAAAGTAAAATCCTCAAATATCCAAAACACCTGTTTCAGGTACATTTAAAAGGTCCTAGACCATGCCATTTTTGGCAGAGGGAATTGTAAATTGGTAGCATCCTAGAGAGAGTTATACTTTCTCTACGCCATGGTAAATGAGATATCAGTAAATTTTATTGCCTTATTGGTTGGACACTTTAAAAAAGGTGTCAAGTGCGGTTATTAGGGACATGGTGATAGGGTGATTGATTACCTGCATCGTTTAGCACTTGGGTTATGTCTTTAACGAGGAAAATTTCCTTCCTCTGATGGAAAAAATCTAGAGTAGATATGGAGTTCTCGATAAGCATGGGTATGATAAACCACACTAGGGACACCTTCACTCTAATGGTTCATGAGAGAGCCATAAATCATATGCCAAACACTAGGAAAGTGAGGGTTGATAATAAAAATAATTGGTTGTATGATCAGGGCTCTCATATCCCTGATGATTTGTTAGAGGAGGAGGGCTCCCCGAATATAATACTAACAATGCAATGGAAAATATGGATGAAAGACTTTGCTGCACTACCTCCCCCGCCTACCCATCAAGAAACTAGGAATCCAAGTCATGATCAGGACCAGTGGGAGAGGTTACAAGTTAGGGTGAGAAGATTTATAGTCAAATCTATATTGGAATTGGTATTTAAATTGGAGATTTGATTTTGTGTTCTTACCATACGCTTGGTGTCGAACGAGTACCGGGAGAATTGACCCTTAGTTAATCTAAACTAGGATTCCAATATAAGTACCGATGATAATACTTTCATGAGCTTTTATATATTGTTGGCTTTGTTAAAATTCTATCAATGCAATCCAAATTTTTTGAGGACAAGCAATGGTTCAAGTTTTGGAGGATTTGATAAGTAGTTTTGTAGACTTTTTAAGTAGATATTTTGGTAAAATTCTTGTTACTTTAATCTCTACTTTTGCTACTTTTACGCGTGTTTGTGTGTTTTCTCTACCTTCTAGAAAAAAAGGATCGTCAGGAACAAAGTTGAAGCCTAAGAAGAACAAAGGCATCAAAGCCATAAAGAGGGAAAATTGGCAATACAAAATCAGCAGCCACTATGATATGGACGTAGCCCTTGCTATGGGCTGCAGTGGCCACCAACACGCTCACATATGTGAGAGCAGAGGCTACTACGATATGACTGTAGCCCCGTCTACAGGTTGTAGTAGCCCTAGTATTTGTGCGAAATTTTTTTATTCCAAAATGATTTACTACCTTTTCTTATTCTAAAGGTCCAAATGCTTAAGGTAACGGTTCTTGAATGAAATCAACTCAAATTGAAGGTTTTCATCATCATTTCGAAGCCTATAAAAGCTTAGGTTTTAGAAATAATAACATAGACATTATCTTAGAATTCAATGTTATAATTTTAGTACTTTATCTTCCTGCATTTTCCTTTTCATTTTCTTCTTGTTGTTATTGCTGTTGTTGTATCGAATGAAACTCTCCATTGGAATGTTCTATTAAAATCATTTTTTGCTTATTTTAGCTTTTAATATATCATTATTATTATTATTATTATTATTATGTTAATGTATTTTTTGAATTTTCACTATTTTAATGATTACCACATCAGAGTAGTCTCCTAGGGACTAAGGGTCATAAGGACTGTCTTATGACAAGTCTCATGTAAACTCTATGTAATTCTGATATGAGAAACAAAACCTAAATTTATTTTGAAGTACTATAAATCTTTGAACTTAGTTTTTCCAAAAGTATAAATATTTTAGATGTCTTTCATGTTGAACAAGTGACTTCAAGCACAAGAAGGGGGGTTGTGGTATTTAAAATTCGTGATTGCTTTAGTATTTTTTCTCAATTACACTTTAAATAGTGTGAGTACTTTCTTAAGGATAGAGTAAATATTAGCAAAAAATAAAGACAGTAAAAAAATATTAAAAAAATAAAAAAGGTTAAGGGTTAGAGAGATTGCCCCAGATATTTATCTAGGTTTGGCCGATCGTTGACCTACTCTTCTCTCGAAGAAATCTTCGTCAAATTTTGACTATAAAATTTGAGCTTTTACTAGTTATACCCACAAACTTTAATACAATCTGATCTTGAGATTCTACTGGCTTATCCCCAACCAAAGATATATTTTACCCCATGCTAAGCTAACAAATCGTTTAGAGGTGTTTAGGTTTATCTCAATAACCAAACAAAAAATTTCCTGGAAAAGTTCAAGAAACCAAAACTAAGATTTTATGATTGTTTTATCTCACAAACCAAACTCAATCTCTCAAGAGTATCACACTCCTAAGAATTAAAACAATAGCATGACCAATACAATATCTTCCTCACAAGTAATATTTCACTCAAAATCACCAAAGTAAACTAAGCGAAAGAAAAATTATTTCTAGAGAGAGAAAATAGAGAGATAAACTTCAAAGAAATGTAAAGCTTCAAAAAACTATGTGAGGAGGCGACTCTCCTTTATATAGGAGAAGGAAAAGCCAAAATATGAAAAGATCCATGGGAGAAATTGAAGATCCACTCGATTGTCTTAATGCTCAATCAATTGGATAATCCATTTTGAATCAATTTTTCCATGCCCAATATGGAAAGATTTGATAGAGAGTCTTTACAAATCATTAAGATGTTGGCCTAATTGTTTGATTAATTATTTAGGCCTTCTTCAATCGATTGTCTTAATGCCCAAATCGATTGGTTAGGTAGAAAAAATATTCAATCGATTGAGTTAGGTCTCTAATCGACTGGGTAGTTCAAAAATATCTTTCAAAAGAAAGTGGAAAATTTCTTAATCGCTTAGCTCGGTCTTGAAAAAAAATTTAAGATATAAAAACATTTGAAAAATATTTGTGTGTGTGTGCGTGAACACGTGTGTGTAAGGAAATTGCCTTAGTACTTAGAAGTTACTTCCTTACTTTTAAAAAAATATGGTCACTCAGACAGACACGACCTATAAAGCTTTCACACTTTCTCCTTTTCATTATTTTGAGGTTTCCAAGATTCTTTGCCATATACATCGATTACGTAAACACTTCAATCTTGGATTTATTTTCGTGACGAGCTTGAGATATTTTTCTAGTTAGATCGCCATCATCAAAGAGTTAGAAGTTATTGCCACTGACATCTATTGATGTTATCGTCATCAAAACTTCAAAAAGGATCATTTGGTGGATTATCAACTTTATACCTACAAACACATAGATCCACAATTCATATGCTGAAAAGGTACAAATTAATATGCGGATGCAAATTAAGGACAACTAAGTTTGAGGTGAGGAAATGTCCCAAAGCTTAGTTGAGAAAATCTCACTATAATAGCTGTGCAAAAATCGATATTAAACAAATAAGCTACGTCATAAAAAATGGGTAGGTTATTAATTTAAGATAGGATAACAGGCTGACGAAAATAAGTGTTGTCTAAATATCTCTATTTTCTATAATTTGCTTGTTTCCGGTATTGAGTTTATGAGTTTATGTGAGTCCGTTTGATATATAAATCAATTACCCTAGGTCATATTTTAAGCAATATATAAATTACTAAAAATCATTTTCCTAAACTCAAATTAGGTCGCTTTAGCTAAACATAGAAGTGATAAAATCCATTACATAGAAAATTGGTCCTTTTTGGAACAATATATCTTTTATACTACTTCGGTATTGTCATATACTTGCGGCGTATCACTGATTTGAAGAATTTGGGAAGTGCTCCTCTACCACTATTTCCTAACTTCCTTGTATTGCTCTAGCTGCTTTTCGATTTGCTCTAGCTGTCATCACGATCTCCGAATCAAAAGGTAAGAACGTCGATCAAGAACCTCACATACACAATTAGAAAATAATTTAGTAGCATTGTACCAAATAAAAAAAGAACTAAAAATGAAATAAATTTAAATAAACAGGAAAAACTAATTGAGTTAAATTAAATTAAATTAAATTAAATAAAAAATAAAAAAAATTAAAACAAATAAATTGCCTTGTTGAAATAATTCATCAATCCTTGTCAACAACGCCAAAACTTCATGAAGATTTAGCAAGTGTACTAAAACTCGTTGCAAGTGATAAATGTTTGTATCCGCATGGATTGTTTTATTTTAACAAAAAATATAAGTACTTGAATAGTAAAATTGGGGGCTTTTCTTAAGAGTTGGTTGAAACGAAAAATAAATAAAAGTTGGAAAATTATTAGATTAATAAAGCGATTGGGCCTTGTTTCGAATCCCATGTATTTTACTGTCTATTTTTCCTAAATTGAGTTATGAGAAATTACGATGATTTTTTAGCACAACCGTTATACCCAATCCCTTGGTGTATAATTCATTATTTTATATTACAACTCCTATATTTCTTATGTCACCTCAAAGTTAAAACAGGAAAAATGGTACATTAAATCTAGTTTAGATTCATATATTTAGGGTCAGTAATCCCTAAAAATATTGGTTCGATATATGAGTTCGTCAGCACATACAAAGCTTTAAACACAAGATTAACTGAATAACAATACTGATATACCAATTCATGAAAATAATACAAACATATGTTCCAACAGGTCCATATAGGTTCATCTAACAAGTCCTAATCAATAAAAACTAAAGACGCATTCATGCTTCAACACAATTTTGGCTCGTGTTTGTGACAGAGTGAATGTTATGCAATACTTCGAGAATGACATGGTTTTGAGAAACTCTAACGCATTTGAGTGAAAAATATTCTTCGAGTGTTGTAGAGAGACCCATAAGAATTGATTGAGAATAACAATATGATTGGCCAATTGAGTAATCTTTAAAGACATCATGCTCTAGACATAAAGGTGAGTAAGAGAGTCGGGTGAATTCTGCGAAAATAGAATAATAGATGTTGGAATATGCCTTAAAACCTTAGTTGACGAAGAGAAAGAAAACATATTTCGAGATTGTCAAGAATTCAGAAAGCCGAAAAGTAATTTGGTTCTAGTGATTTACGGTATCGGGTTCGGTCAGTTCGGTTCATTGATTCATTCATTAATGTTAGAATATTTTATCTTAATTTGGAGATCATATAAGGTAATATAAAAAGATATTATAAGATATTTATAATATTCTAAAAGATATTATAAGATATATATTTATAATAGTCTAAGAGATATTATAAGATATTTATAATATTTGAGAGATATTATAAGATTATAATAATATATTTTATTCTAACAATTAAGGATATATTTTTGGGATTTGGTATGGATTTGTTGGATTTTGACTATTATAAATATGTATCTCTTCTATTATTATAATGTGACAATCTTAGAGCTTACAGCAACAAGGGAGAATAAGGGTTTAGGAAATTCCAAGGGAAAACTTAGAAAGGCAAAGGTTTTTGGAAAACCTTTGGAGTTATCTAAGGGGATTGGGAAATACTTCTAAACACCTTGGGTTTGAGTGATTCTTATATTGAGAGTTGGAGAGGTTGGGAAATACTTGGGTAGAAAATAGGGTTTATTCTTTGGGAACTGTGAAGGCTATTTTCTTGTAACTCATTTGTAATCTCTTGTAACAACTTTCTGAGTACAGTGAATTGGAGAGATGCTCTCTCCCCCGGAGTAGATCGTTTGATCGAACTAGGTAAACAAACCTTCTTCTTTTCTCGCCTTATTCTGTTATATTATCTATGTAGGAATTATTATTGCTATAGGTCATTTATGTTGGTTGCTACTTTTCTTTGCTTTGCAAACTGATATTGAATTTTGTCGTAATTAATAACAAGATTCACAACAAGTGGTGCGGTGAGCGTGGAGCAAAGAGGTATTGCTTACAAGTGAGCACCATAGTAAGATGGGAGATCGAGAAATTTTCCGGTAACAATGACTTCGGGTTGTAGAAAATTCAGATGCAAGCAATTTTAATTCAAGAGAAGTGTATTGATGCTTTGAAGAGTGAAGCATTGACGCCTGCAGGGCTTACACAGGTACAGAAGACCGAGATGGTGGATAAGGCCAAGAGTGCCATTATCTTGTGTCTCGGAGATAAAGTTTTAAGAGAAGTCTACAGGGAGCAAACTGCGGTTGCTATGTGGGCAAAACTTGAATCATTGTATATGACTAAGTCTTTGGCTCACATGTTGTGTTTGAAACAACAACTCTATTCATTCCAAATGGTGGAGTACAAATCCATAGTTGAACAACTTACAGAATTTCACAAGATTATAGATGATCTTGAGAATATTGAAGTGAAGATTGATGATGAGGACAAGGCTTTGATCCTGTTGAGTTCATTACCCAGATCCTTTGAGCACTTTAAGGATGTCCTTCTTTATGGTAAGGAAGGTAGTATTACTTTGGATGAAGTCCAAACGGCAGTGGAATCCAAAGAATTTTCAAAGTTGAAAGATTTGAAGATTGAAGATAGTGGTGAAGGCTTAAATGTGTCAAGAGGAGGAGGTGCGCTTAAAGGGATGTCTAAATCAAAGAGGTCTGACAAGTCAAAGGTAAAATGTTTTAATTGTCAGAAAATTGGTCACTTTAAAAGAGATTGTCCTGAGAGAAAGATCAATGGAGATTCTGTTCAAGTTGTTGTTGCCTTGGGTGAGGAAAGTGTTAGAACAAGATTTGTTCAGATCAATATTCTTAGTTTTGATGATAACAATGTATATGAATTTTGTATGAGATAATGCGGTACTCTAATACTATGCAATTTCCATTTTAGGAATTATATAAAGAGTATGCACAAAATCAGCACAATAAGCACTGACTCAGAAGGTTCAGCATGCGACTTCAAAACATGGTCTGGCAAGACATCAGAAGATGGTCAAGCAGAATCAGAACATGGGTCTATGGAAGCATCAGAAGGACTTGAGATCAGAAGCAGAAGCACTGAAGTTCTCATGGTATCACGCTCAGAAGCACTTCAAGGTCAGAAGACAAGAAGATGCTCTGCACCAAGTTGTTTGACTCTGATGATATTCAAACGTTGTTCACACAAACATCAGATCAGAAGACAAGAAGATGCTCTGCACCAAGTTGTTTGACTCTGATGAGTGCATTTTAATGCACATTCTTTCATATTTGTACTAAGCATTTCTATGTTTTTCTTTATTTATTTTTATGTTTTATAATGTTTTTATATTTCAGTTTATTTTTATCGTTATTTAATTTTCGTATTTTATTTTCAGCTTTGACAGCTTTCACTGAAACAATCATAACTGGAGTTCCAGGAATCCGATTGAGGCGTTCTAATAATCGCCGGAAAGCTAAGAAAGAGAGCTACGACTTTCGTGTTGGAGTCGAAGTCAGATTCGGAACCTATATTTTCCAGATTTGCGTTGGAAGCTGAAGCACTAGTTTTATAAGTTTTGGGTCGTTAGTTTTGGGCCTGGATGATGTTTGTTTGACCCAGTTGGGTCATGACCCGAATTTCCTTTTGTTTTCTCTTTAGTCAAGGTCTGGCCGTACAGCAAAACATACTTTACACTTTTCACGAAATAATTTTGAGAGTTTTGTACGATTTCATGGAGAACTAATCCGTCTGAGTCGATCTACCGTGTTCAGGTTCTAATACTATGAGATTACTATAATTTTACAATTTAATTTCTATTCCTTTCAATATATTTTGTATTCTTGTATGCATAATTCAATTGTATGAAATATATTGATTCAATTTGGTTGATTGTATGATCCTAACATAGACACGTTATGTTTGCTTAATTCGTACCGTGTCTGATCGATCGTGTTTGCTTAATTCATGATAATTTATCCCGTTTGCTTAATTCGGACATTAGGATCGCACATCTCGCAAACCTCACCGCGCTTGTCATTGAGTTTGCATCCAAATAGGAATGGAATCCGCTTAGGATAGTGAAGTTATAATAATCGATGATTGGTAGGAACTGAATCGGTAGATTGGCTTATTTTATAATCACTTTTTCAAAACAGCTTATTTCAATAATCGCTTTTTGTTAATCAGAAACCAAACCAACCCCCAATTCGATTTCAGTTAGTAATAACTAAGAATCCTTGAGAGACGATATTCGAGTCACTTGTCGCTATCTACAGTTTTATTCAAAACAACTCGTTTTTGATCCACGTGCGACAGCGGATCAAATTGGCGCCGTTGCCGGGGATTCTTGTCGTTATTAACTGATATTAGAGTCATAGGTTTAGTGTTTGTGCGTTTAGGCCATAGGTTCCTCGCGGTTTCGGCCATAACGCATTTTTGAGTCGAAAAAAGGTTTTTTTTTGGAAATTGAGTCTGATCGATAATCAGTTTTTGCCTACTGGAAGTAGAAGAATCGTGCGATTAATACTCCTTTACTCTAGAAGAGTAAGGGAATTCGAGCCAAAATTGCCAAATTCATCGTTTTTCTATTTTTAATGAATTTTTTACTGTTTTCATAGAGTCGAAAAAATCCAAAAAAATTCTCAAAATTCTTATTTCATCTAATTAGATTAAATTTTGTGTTTTTATATTTTTCTGAACTTATTTTAATCGTGTTCCTTCATTCTATTTGTTTATGGCTGTTATAGGACATTGTTGGCATTTTCGCATTTGTTGATGCATTGCTTAATTGATTTTGATTCTGAACCTGATTTTGATAATATGGTTGATCAAAGAACACTAAGGCAGCTAGTTGTGCTTGATGTTAATTATAATGGTTTATGTATTGAATATGCTGATGTTGTTAATCCCTTTGAATCGAAATCTGGTTTAATACACTTGTTGCCAAGGTTTAGTGGTCTTGCAGGTGAGGATCCACATAAGCATCTAAAGGAATTCCAGATTGTTTGTTCTACATTATTGAGACCTAAAGGAATAACAGAAGACCATATCAAGCTGAGAGTCTTCCCGTTCTCACTTCAAGGTGCTGCAAAAGATTGGTTATACTACCTTGAGCCGAACTCTGTTACAAACTGGAATGATCTCAAAAAAGTGTTCTTAGAAAGATTCTTCCCTCCCCAAGTTACCAATTTTGCATCTTCCGGACCTTCACTAGAGGACCTTGTCAAGCAAATGGCTATGAATAATCTCCAGTATCAACAACAAATAGATTCTACTCTTCAGACTTTGCAAACACAGATTGGACAGCTTTCCACTTTGATGAATGCCATCCAGCAAGCTCAAGGATCAAACCAACAACCCTTGGAAGAGCATTTTGTTTTTCAAATAGAGTCGCTTTCTGAAAATGTTGATGATACGCGTAATGATTTGCTTGCATCTGATTTTCCATCATTGTCTGATTTTGATGATGTTTACTCATGTTCTGATTGTACTGACACTAACATTTGTGTTGTATGTGCTGAGATTGATGCTGCCTTGCAGGGTGACATATTTACTACAGGTGAAGTTCTTATCGATGAATCTGTTCTTGCAGCTGATACTCTTGACATCCCGGCTGCCCCAAGAACTCCTTCCATTGAGCAGCCACCTTCCCCCGAGCTGAAGCAACTTCCTAAAAATTTGAAATATGCTTATTTAGAGAGTAATGAAAAACTCCCGATTATAATTTCTTCTAACCTTGATTTTGATCAAGAAAATAAGCTATTGCAGGTTTTGAAGAAGCATAAGAAGGTGATTAGGTGGACTTTGACTGAATTTTCTGATATTAGCCCATCTATGATTTTGCATAGGGTCTCAATTGAAGGGGAAGATGAAACAAAAGTAGTGGGGCAGCCCCGCAATCCTTTGATCTCCGATGTTGTGGAAAAGAAGATCACGTGCCCATTCAACACTTTTACTTATCGGAGATTGTTCTTTGATCCTGGAATAAAAGGCAAAGGTACTAAACCAAATTTTAAGATCAATGGACATTATCTGAAGCTACTCCCCACTTTGGAAGGACAGACTATAGAAGAGCCTTCACTAGCAAAGGTTGCTTATGTGATCACCTATCCTCCTTGACTGCTCGGGTGTGTTCTTTCCTTTCTCTCCCGCTTACTTTAATATTTATGTCTTTATATTGAGGACAATGCTTGTTTTAAGTGTGGGGGAGGGAAACCTTTGTTTTATTTACTTGTTTTACTATTTTGTCTTGTTTTGTTTTCAGTTATTATAAAAAAATGCATCTTTTTGAAAGTTCTAGGCTATTGACTAATTTGAGATTAGTTTGCGGAGACTTGAGAAAAATTCACAAGATCGGTATCGTCTTAACACCGTAAGTCTCCTGCATGAGGAAATTGATTTGAATACTCATTATGTTTTAGCCTTAAATTTTCATTCTCTGACAACTCTTGAGTAGTTTATTTCAGCAGTCGGCACCATCTCTCACACACTTTACGCAGGGAAGCCGATGAATATAAGTGAGTGTTCCGAAAAAAAATAGAAAAAAGAAAAAGGGAATGCACCTTCTAAGTTTGGTGACCCTCACCCGGTCACTTAACCCAACGGTTGTGGAACCTTCAAAAGAAAAAGTTGAAAGCAAGACTCTTTGTTAGTTGGTTCAGCGGTTTCTGGTGCTGAACTTGGTAGGGAGGATTACGGTCCGATCCCCCGCAACTACAATTGAGTAAACAAAGGGTTATGCCACGTAAGTACCAGAACCCTATGCAGAAAAGGATCAGAGTCACTAACCGGTTTGCTTGCTATAAGTGTGTGGAGATAACGGGCTTAATGTGATTGCGCCTGAATGAAAAAGAGCAAAAAGGAGGATGAGTAAGTTAGGCTTTAACATAATAACATGATTCGATTTGATTTGTGTATTCAGGAGGCTTATGTCTGCACAATTATGGATTAGTGTCCCTACGATATCCTTAGTATGCAACATTAGTACCTATCAATGCAAACTTAATCGAAGAAGACTTTTAGCCTGGAATGAGTAATTGTTGATGTGTTTCTGCTTTCTTTATTTTGATTTTAGTTTGCTCGGAGTGCAAAAGTTCAAGTGTGGGGGAATTTGATGAGTGCATTTTAATGCACATTCTTTCATATTTGTACTAAGCATTTCTATGTTTTTCTTTATTTATTTTTATGTTTTATAATGTTTTTATATTTCAGTTTATTTTTATCGTTATTTAATTTTCGTATTTTATTTTCAGCTTTGACAGCTTTCACTGAAACAATCATAACTGGAGTTCCAGGAATCCGATTGAGGCGTTCTAATAATCGCCGGAAAGCTAAGAAAGAGAGCTACGACTTTCGTGTTGGAGTCGAAGTCAGATTCGGAACCTATATTTTCCAGATTTGCGTTGGAAGCTGAAGCACTAGTTTTATAAGTTTTGGGTCGTTAGTTTTGGGCCTGGATGATGTTTGTTTGACCCAGTTGGGTCATGACCCGAATTTCCTTTTGTTTTCTCTTTAGTCAAGGTCTGGCCGTACAGCAAAACATACTTTACACTTTTCACGAAATAGTTTTGAGAGTTTTGTACGATTTCATGGAGAACTAATCCGTCTGAGTCGATCTACCGTGTTCAGGTTCTAATACTATGAGATTACTATAATTTTACAATTTAATTTCTATTCCTTTCAATATATTTTGTATTCTTGTATGCATAATTCAATTGTATGAAATATATTGATTCAATTTGGTTGATTGTATGATCCTAACATAGACACGTTATGTTTGCTTAATTCGTACCGTGTCTGATCGATCGTGTTTGCTTAATTCATGATAATTTATCCCGTTTGCTTAATTCGGACATTAGGATCGCACATCTCGCAAACCTCACCGCCCTTGTCATTGAGTTTGCATCCAAATAGGAATGGAATCCGCTTAGGATAGTGAAGTTATAATAATCGATGATTGGTAGGAACTGAATCGGTAGATTGGCTTATTTTATAATCACTTTTTCAAAACAGCTTATTTCAATAATCGCTTTTTGTTAATCAGAAACCAAACCAACCCCCAATTCGATTTCAGTTAGTAATAACTAAGAATCCTTGAGAGACGATATTCGAGTCACTTGTCGCTATCTACAGTTTTATTCAAAACAACTCGTTTTTGATCCACGTGCGACAGCGGATCAGAAGCATCAGAAGGACTTGAGATCAGAAGCAGAAGCACTGAAGTTCTCATGGTATCACGCTCAGAAGCACTTCAAGGTCAGAAGACAAGAAGATGCTCTGCACCAAGTTGTTTGACTCTGATGATATTCAATCGTTGTTCACACAAACATCAGATCAGAAGCAAGTACTAGATGGCAGGCTACGCTGACTGACAAAAGGAACGTCAGAAGCTATTAAAGGCAACGTCAGTAGACACAGCGAAAGAAAGGCTCGAGGTAGTTGACAAAAGAGTGAAACATTAAATGCAATGCTGTACGGATTACGCAAAGCATTAAATGCTCCCAACGGTCATCTTCTCAAACGCCTATAAATATGAAGTTCTGATGAGAAGCTATGTTACGAATTCTGAATACAACACTTGCACAAATATACAGAAACGCTGTCAAATTCAAAAAGCTCTCTAACTTCATCATCAACCTCACTACATTGCTGTTGTAATACTTTAGTGAGATTAAGCTTAAACTTAAGAGAAAATCACAGTTGTGATAATAGCTTTATAAGAAGCATTGTAACTCTTAAAAGAATTTGTTTACATTAAGTTGTAAGAACTAGAGTGATCAGGTTGTTGATCAGTATACTCTAGAAATTCTTAGAGGGTATCTAAGCAGTTTGTTCCTAGAGTGATCAGGTTGTGATCAGTATACTCTAGAAGACTTAGAGGTTGTCTAAGTGGAAAACCATTGTAATCTTGTGTGATTAGTGGATTAAATCCTCAGGTGAGGTAAATCACTCCAAGGGGGTGGACTGGAGTAGTTTAGTTAACAACGAACCAAGATAAAAATCATTGTGCAAATTGTTTTTATCTTACAAGTTTTAAAGCTACACTTATTCAAACCCCCCCTTTCTAAGTGTTTTTTTATCCTTCAATTGGCATCAGAGCGCCGGTTCTAAGGTGCAAGCACTTAACCGTGTTTAGAAAAGATTCAGGAAGAGAAAAACGCTTCAGTACAAGATGGCTGGTGAAGATCCATCAACTACATCTACATCTGGCTCTACTGAGCAATACAATGGAAATGGTAACAATGGTTATACTAGACCACCAGTAATTGATGGTGAAAATTTTGAATACTAGAAAGATAAACTTGAAAGTTACTTCCTTGGTCTAGATGGTGACTTATGGGATCTTCTGATGGATGGTTACAAACATCCAGTGAAAGCTACTGGCGTAAGGCTTACAAGACAAGAAATGAATGATGATCAAAAGAAGCTTTTCAAAAATCATTATAAATGTAGGACTGTTTTGTTGAATGTTATCTCTCATGCTGAGTATGAGAAGATATCTAACAGGGAAACTGCCTATGATATATATGAGTCATTGAAAATGACCCATGAAGGAAATGATCAAGTCAAGGAGACCAAAGCTCTTACTCTAATCCAGAAATATGAAGCCTTCAAGATGGAGGATGATGAAAACATTGAGAAGATGTTCTCAAGATTTCAAATGCTAACTGCTGGATTAAGAGTTCTGGATAAAGGCTACACCAAGGCTGATCATGTAAAGAAGATCATCATAAGCTTGCCCAGAAGATGGGGTCCAATGGTGACTGCATTCAAGATTGCAAAGAATCTGAATGAGGTTTCTTTGGAAGAGCTAATCAGTGCTTTGAGAAGCCATGAGATAGAGCTGGATGCAAATGAGCCTCAGAAGAAAGGTAAGTCTATTGCATTAAAGTCTAATTATAAAAAATGCACTAACGCTTTTCAGGCTGAAGAAGTAGATTCTGAAGAATCAGAATCAGAAGAAGAAGATGAACTGTCCATGATCTCCAGAAGGGTAAACCATCTCTGGAAAAGCAAGGAAAGGAATTTCAAGAGCTTCAGAAGTTCAAAGAAGCCTGAAAGAGGAGAATCTTCTGGAGGCAGAAGATCTGACAAGAAGAAGGTCATCTGCTATGAGTGCAATGAGCCTGGACACTTCAAGAATGAATATCCAAAACTTCAGAAGGAGAATCCCAAGAAGAAGTTTCATAAGAAGAAAGGTCTTATGGCAACATGGGATGATTCTGAATCTGAATCAGAATCAGACTCTGAAAGAGCGCAAGCAAATCTTGCACTGATGGCCACAATGGATGATGGATCAGAATCTACATCAGAATCAGATTCTTAAGAGGTATTTTCTGAACTATCTAGAGAAGAGTTAGTTTCCAGTTTAACGGAACTTCTGGAACTCAAGGCGCATCTTAGTATCAAATATAAAAAGCTGAAAAAGCAATTTGCTTTTGAAACCAAGAAGCTGGAAGGGGAAAATTCTGAACTGAAGGAAAAAGTTTTAAAATTATCCAAAGATATTGGATCTCCTTCTGAATCAGAAAAATCCAATCCTAGTCTCAATCATATTCTGAAAGAATATGACTCGAGCTTTAGAAAGTTCCTATCTAGAACTATTGGCCGAAGTCATCTTGCTTCTATGATATATGGTGTTTCTGGAAACAAAAGGTTTGGTTTTGGCTATGAGGGTGATACCTCACATAAATTTGAACCTGTTGATGATTTGAAAATCACATACAAACCATTGTATGATCAGTTCAAATATGGCCACTCTCATGATATTAGGCTCACCTCACATGCACAGAGTTTTCACACTACACACACCAAGAAGCGTGTGACACAACCTAAAAAATATCATGCTGCCAAACCTAAAGAATATCATGTTGTTCCTCCTGTTACTTATCATGCTAAACCCAAGTTCAATCAGAACTTGAGGAAAACTAACAAGAAAGGACCCAAGAAATTGTGGGTACCTAAGGAGAAGATAATTTCTGTTGCAGATATCCTTAGCATCAAAGAAGATAAAGCACAAAATGTCATGGTACCTGGACTCTGGGTGCTCGCGACACATGACGGGAAGAAGGTCTATGTTCCAAGACCTGGTGCTTAAGTCTGGTGGAGAAGTCAAGTTTGGAGGAGATCAGAAGGGAAAAATTATTGGCTCTGGAACCATAAGTATTGGTAATTCTCCTTCCATAACTAATGTACTTCTTGTAGAAGGATTAGCGCATAACTTATTGTCCATAAGTCAATTAAGTGACAATGGTTATGACATAATCTTCAATCAAAAGTCTTGCAAGGCTGTAAGTCAGAAGGATGGCTCAATCCTATTTACAAGCAAGAGAAAGAACAACATTTATAAGATTGATCTTTCAGATCTTGAGAAGCAGAAGGTGACTTGCCTTATGTCTGTTTCTGAAGAGCAATGGGTCTGGCACAGAAGATTAAGACATGCTAGTTTGAGAAAGATTTCTCAGATTAACAAACTAAATCTGGTCAGAGGACTCCCAAATCTGAAATACAAATCAGATGCTCTTTGTGAAGCATGTCATAAGGGCAAGTTCTCCAAACCTGCATTCAAATCTAAGAATGTTGTCTCTTCCTCAAGGCCGTTAGAACTTTTGTACATTGATCTGTTTGGACCAGTCAAAACAGCATCTGTCAAAGGGAAGAAATATGGATTAGTCATCGTAGATGATTATAGCCGCTGGACATGGGTAAAGTTCTTAAAACACAAGGATGAGTCTCATTCAGTGTTCTTTGAATTCTGCACTCAGATCCAATCTGAGAAGGAGTGCAAAATCATAAAGGTCAGAAGTGATCATGGTGGTGAATTTGAGAACAGATTCTTTGAGGATTTCTTCAAAGAAAATGGTATTGCCCATGATTTCTCTTGCCCTAGAACTCCACAGCAAAATGGAGTTGTAGAGCGAAAGAATAGGACTCTACAAGAAATGGCCAGAACCATGATCAATGAAACCAATATGGCTAAGCACTTCTGGGCAGAAGCAATAAACACTGCATGTTATATTCAGAATAGAATCTCTATAAGACCTATTCTAAATAAGACTCCTTATGAATTGTGGAAGAACCGAAAGCCCAACATTTCATATTTTTATCCTTTTGGATGTGTGTGCTTTATTCCGAATACTAAAGATCATCTTGGTAAGTTTGATTCTAAGGCACAAAAATGTTTCCTTCTTGGATATTCTGAATGCTCTAAAGGCTACAGAGTATACTATACTGAAACATTGGTTGTAGAAGAATCAATCAATATCAGATTTGATGATAAGCTTGGTCTTGAAAAGCCAAAGCAGTTTGAGAATTTTGCAGATATAGATATTGATATATCAGAAGCTGTAGAACCAAGAAGCAAAGTTTCAGAAGCTGAAAATCTCAGAAGCAAAGAATCAGAAGATCAAGTTGCTGCATCTTTAGAGAATCTCAGAATTTCTGAAGAGCCAACAGTCAGAAGATCTTCTAGACTCACCTCTGCTCACTCAGAAGATGTGATCCTTGGAAAGAAAGATGATCCTATTAGAACAAGAGCATTCCTTAAGATCAATGTAGAATGTCAATTAGGTCTTGTTTCTTTGATCGAGCCAACTTCTGTTGATCAAGCTCTAGAAGATCCAGACTGGATAATTGCCATGCAAGAAGAACTAAATCAGTTTACAAGAAATGATGTATGGGATTTGGTTCCTAAACCAAAAGGATTCAACATCATTGGTACAAAGTGGGTTTTTAGAAACAAGCTCAGTGAGAAGGGAGAAGTGGTAAGAAACAAAGCCAGACTGGTGGCTCAGGGATTTAGTCAGCAAGAAGGGATTGACTATAAAGAAACCTTTGCACCAGTGGCCAGGTTAGAATATATTCGCTTATTAATTTCTTTTACCACTCAGCATAACATCACTTTGTATCAGATGGATGTTAAGAGTGCCTTCTTAAATGGCTATATAGATGAGGAAGTCTATGTCCACCAACCTCCTGGTTTTGAAGACTCTAAGTCTCCAGAACATGTTTTCAAACTTAAGAAATCATTGTATGGATTGAAGCAAGCTCCTAGAGCTTGGTACGAAAGATTAAGTTCTTTCCTTTTGGACAATGGTTTCACTAGAGAACAAGTGGATACAACTCTCTTCTGTAAAACATCTAAGAAGGATATCTTAATTTGTCAAATTTATGTTGATGATATTATCTTTGGAACATCTAATGCTTCACTTAGAAAGGAGTTTGCTAAGTCTATGCAGGCTGAATTTGAAATGAGTATGATGGGTGAACTCAAGTATTTTCTTGGGATTCAAATCAATCAAACTTCTGATGGAACTTATGTTCATCAAATGAAGTATGTGAAAGAACTTCTGAAGAAGTTTAATCTTTCTGAAAGCAAAGAAGCCAAAACTCCTATGCATCCAACGTGTGTTCTAGGTAAGGATGAGGTAAGTAAGAAGGTTGATCAGAAGTTGTACAGAGGTATGATTGGATCTCTTCTATATTTAACTGCTTCTAGACCTGACATTCTATTCAGTGTTTGTTTGTGTGCTAGATTCTAATCAGATCCCAAATAATCTCACTTAACTGCTGTTAAGAGAATTCTGAGGTATCTGAAAGGTACTACTAATGTTGGTTTAGTCTACAGAAGATCTAAAGAATACAACTTAGTAGGATTTTGTGATGCTGACTATGCTGGAGATAGAATTGAAAGAAAGAGTACTTCTGGAAGTTGTCAATTTCTTGGAAGTCATTTGATCTCCTGGTACAGCAAGAAGCAAGCTACCATAGCCCTCTCAACAACAGAAGCAGAATATGTTGCTGCTGCTGGGCGTAGCACACAAATGCTCTGGATGAAGAGTCAGCTAGAAGATTATCAAATTTATGAGAGTAACATTCCTATCTTCTGTGATAATACATCTGCCATATTTTTATCAAAGAATCCTATCCTACATTCCAAAGCTAAACATATTGAGATTAAACATCATTTTACTAGGGACTATGTTCAGAAGGGTGTTCTCTCTTTGAACTTTGTGGATACAGACCATCAATGGGCTGATATCTTTAAAAAACCCCTTGCTGAAGATAGGTTTAAGTTCATTCTAAAAAATATCAGTATGGATTTATGCCTAGAATGAGAAGATGAGAAGATCTTATGTATGGGTATATTCTGAAATGTGTTAGGATCATGTGTTTATAATAAGTTCTGATAATGATCAATTAGAAGTTCTGATTCTGTTAATCTCTAACGTTTCATTATCTAAGTTGATTCATAAGCTCTTTTAAAGTAAAACAGTTGTCACCAGTCTTTCCAGAAAACGAACACGTGTTTACTATTTCTGGACAAGCATGCGTGCAGTGGAGGAGACGCCGCCCTAGGCAACTGTGCAAATCATTTCATTTTGTCACTTTATCTCTCCTAACATCATTTCTCATTAAATGCAAATTGATGTCATGTTTTTCTGTAATCATTTCATTAAACCATACTGCATTTATTATTTTCTTTTATTCATCTTTTAAATACCCGCTTCATCTTCATTTCATCTTTTTCGCTCCCTCTCTATTCATTTGTCTCTCTCTTTGCATTCATCGCACAAACCCTAGCTTTATTCTGAAACCAAGCATTTCACCATGAATCCTTCATCAAGCTATGCAAGCCAAACAGAAGTATCATCCACTCAACTGGTTCTGAGCAAGCGTGATTTTGCTCCGTTGAATACATGCTCCATTCCTCCTGAAGAAATGGAAGTTCTTTGTGAGTCTGCTGTGGATTTTGAAAATCTGAAAGCAAATGGTTTCCATCCTGATGCAAGGATCTTGGAACAAGGCTGGTCCTCTTCATGGTAGAGTTAACTGGCTACAGGTTGAAAAACAAATCTCGTTTGCTACTGGTATTGAATCTCATAAAACCGGTACATTGAGGGCGTTTTATCAAGTGTAGGCTGAAATTATTCTGGGTTCTCTTCATCACAGAAGGCAGTCGTTCTCCTCCTCCTACATCAGTCTTGATCACAAATACACTCTCTTCTGCATTGGAAGAAGAATTGAACTCAACATCTCCAACATTCTCTTTCAGAATCTGAAGTTGGCTATTGAAGATTCAAGAGATGAAGAACGTGAGAAGTACCCTCACCTTCCCAGATATACTATTCCTTTCGCCAGAATGATCTCAGATATTCTGATAGAAAGTGATTTGATGGACTCTCTAAGAACTATTGGAACGCCCAGGTTCTTTGGAATCATTCAAGGTCCTGTCTTCAATGGTGTTGATCTGTTAAGACTGCAACTTATCAGAGATGTAACTTCTGCTCCTGCAAGCTTCCCAGATATTATGTCTAGAAGAACTCCTGTGGAAGGCTTTGCTACACTGTTCCAAGCAGAACTTCACAAGGCCGTTAAGCGTTACTTGGAAGCTTCTGTTACAACTCAATCTTCTGTTGATCCTGCGTGGATTCGTGGAAGAGTGCTTCTTTCTCAAGCTGATCTTCAGAAGAAGGCTCAGAAGAAGCAAGAAGCAAGGCTGAAGAGAAAGGCTGCAGAAGAAGCTACTAGAGAAGCTAAGAGGCAGAAGGTCACTTATGACCCTCTTAAAGTAGATTCTTTTCAAGCAATAAGAACTGGTAACTTCTCCAGGCAAGTATATCAACCACCTCCTTCTGAACCTCAATCTTCTACCCAACCTCCTCCTTCTGAACCTCAAAACACCTTCACCATTCCAAATCCTCCTCCACCATCTCTTTCTACACCTGTTTTGAACCCCACTCCACTAAATGTCTGTCCTCCCACACCTTCTGATATCCCATCATCATCATCAATCCTCCACACTGATATACCATCCTCATCAACCATCTCCACCGATATTCCATCTTCTTCAACCACAACACCTCCACCTTCTATATCCCATCTCCTTCCTACCAGAAAATCCAACCCTTACTGCCTTCTCTACCCTGACTAAAAATTCACCTTCAACCCTCCTGAACCTGAACCTCATATTTACCTGGAGTTGTTCAGAAATGAAGTTATCAGTAGGCTGGATCTCTTGAAGGATGCCTTCTTCAATGATCTTGATGATGTTTCTACTAGAAACCTCTGGAGAAGCTTTCGCCAGGATTTTTAAGTTGGAGCTATGGCTGTTCAGAAGAGACTAGTGGCTACTGCTCCTGGTTATGATGGTTATCTTCTTGAGGTTGATAATGGTGTTTATTATCATCCCATCAGAAACAGGAGAGTTCTTGAGGAGAAGATATTTGTTGATGAGCTGCTGGATAATCCTTGCAGGGATATTGTGGTCTGGAGACCTAAGTATCCAGTTCTGACTAGAGACTTCAAGTCACTATTTGACTTTCTGAGGGAGAATCCTTCTGAGGAAGACCCAAGCTTGGTCATTCTAGGAGTTGCTGATCCACCAGAAGTTGAAGGTCCTTCTGCCCCAAAGAACCTTGCTGCCATTCTTCAAGCCCTTGAGAATGGAGATTCTGACCTACCTGCTGCAGAATATGAAGGAGATGCTTCTATGGAAGAAGCTGATGCTGAAGATCATCCTGCTGAAACTATTCCTGTTGAGGAAAATCAAGGTGATGATCTGACTATGGAAGCTGCGGTTCAGAATGCTGTCCCTCTGGACAGAAGTTGTGAAGCTTCTTCTGGTGAACCCTCTGAAGGATAGAAAAACACTTAGAAAGGGGGGGATTGAATAAGTGTGACTTTAAATCTTGGACGATAAAAATAAATTGCACAATTATTTTTATCCTGGTTCGCTGTTAACGAAGCTACTCCAGTCCACCCCCGCAGAGATGATTTACCTCAACCTGAGGATTTAATCCACTAATCGCACGGATTACAATGGTTTTCCACTTAGTCCACGACTAAGTCTTCTAGAGTATTCTGATCACAACTTGATCACTCCAGGAACAACTGCTTAGACAACTTCTAAGACTTTTCTAGAGTCTACTGATCAACCTGATCACTCTAGTTACAAACTGCTCAGCCAACTGCTAAGACTTCCTAGAGTATACTGATCACACGATCACTCTAGTTCCTTACAACTTAATGTAATCTATTCAAGAGTTTACAAATGCTTCTTAAAAGCTATAATCACAAACTGTGATATTTCTCTTATCGTTTAAGCTTAATCTCACTAAGATATTACAACAGCAATGTAGTGAGTTGATGAAGATTCTGAGCTTTGAATGAATAGCGTTTCAGCAAGTTTATTTTCGTTCAGAGTTGTTAAGAATTGGTAACCTTGCTTCTCATCAGAACTTCATATTTATAGGCGTTGAGAAGATGACCGTTGAGTGCATTTAATGCTTTGCGTGTTCCGTACAGCATTGCATTTAATGTTATACGCTTTTGTCAACTACCTCGAGCCTTGTTCACGCTGTGTCTACTGACGTTGCCTTTAGTAGCTTTAACGTTCCTTTTGTCAGTCAGCGTAGTCTGCCACCTGTACTTCCTTCTGATCTGATGTTTGTGAATACGACGTTTGAATATCATCAGAGTCAAAACAGCTTGGTGCATAGCATCTTCTGATCTTCTGATCTTGAAGTGCTTCTGTTGCGTGATACCATCTTCTGATCTTCAGTGCTTCTGATCTCATGTTCTTCTGATGCCATGTTCTGATTCTGCTTCGACCATCTTCTGATGTCTTGCCAGACCATGTTCTGATGTTGCATGCTGAACCATTTGAGACACAACTTCTGAGCGCTGAATTATGCGTACTCTTTATATATATTTCCTGAAAGGGAAATTGCATTGGATTAGAGTACCATATTATCTTAAGCAAAATTCATATTATTGTTATCATCAAAACTAAGATAATTGATAAGAACAAATCTTGTTCTAACAATCTCCCCCTTTTTGATGATGACAAAAACATATATAAATGATATGAATTTGCGATCAGAAAGAGTAGACGGCAAAAGACAAATTACACAGCTATAGCATAAGCATATGAATATGTCTCCCCCTGAGATTAACAATCTCCCCCTGAGATAAATAATCTCCCCCTGAAATAAATACTCGAAGAACTTTGATAAAAGACTTCCCTGATTATTTCGGTAGAGACGATCATATAAGCTTCTGCCTTCAGAGAATTCATAGCTTCTGACTTCTTCTTCCATTGGACAGCTTCAGAACTTGAATTTCTTTAGATCCTTAGAACACTCACAGCTTCTGATTCCTGCTTCCATCGTGGACAGCTTCAGAACTTGAATTTCTTTGATCTTCAGAACATTCACAGCTTCTGATTTCTGCTTCCATTCAGGACAGCTTCAGAACTTGAGTTTTCTGGATCTTTTAGAACATTCACATCTTCTGATTTCTGCTTCCCTCGGATAGCTTCAGAACTTTGAATGTCTACCAATCATCACTTCATGCTAGATTTGTATCAGAACATTGTTGAATGTACCAGAGCATCATCAGAGCATCTCTACATCCTGAAATGTTACAGAACAAAAACTAAACGACAAAAGTCAGCATGAACGAGTTAGAACATAAAATGTATGTTTGAACACATTATATGTATCAGAGCCATATAGGCTGAAATAATGTATCAGAGCAAATAATGTATCAGAGCCATAACATTATATGTATCAGAGCAAATAGAATTTTGTCAGAACAGGATAGACAATGATATTCAAATTCTATTATCAGTGCTTCTGATTCATTCTTCTTTCTTGCTTCTGATCTCTGAAGCTTGACAGCACTCAGCTTGCTTCAGTTTCCAAGAGCTTATTCCTTTTACAGAATAACGCTTCTTATGGTTTTGCTTCTAGTGTTTGCTTTTGAAGATTCACTTCACTTCTCTGTACCTGCAAAACACTTAAACCATATAGAACTTGCAGTTCTTGTTAGTGAATGTGTGGGAGCCTCTTTACCCAGCAACTGATAGATTTAATCAAATCATTTATCATTTATCTTCTCCCCCTTTTTGTCATATCATCAAAAAGCAAAAAAGATTCAGAGACAAACAAAACGAAACACACGAAGGAAGAAGATGATTTCATTGAAGTTCAACCAGCAGGTACAGAAGTACATGAAGATAAGAAAGATCAGATGCACAAAGACAGATGCAACGAGAAGAAAGAAACAACACAGACTCAATCTAAGATGGCCCTAGTCTTGACAAGATCTTGGTCAGCATCTCTTGAACCATATTGTTGTGTCCTTCTTGCCTCACCATGAAAGCGCTATACTGATCATTGAGTGAGCTTTGCTCATCCTGTCTCTTCTGAATTTCTTCTAGAGTCCTTGCAAGACGAGAAGATTCACCAGAAGAAGCTTCACCGCTTTCAACCACAGGAATGGCATGTTGATCTGCAGCTTCCATAGATAGATCATTTGCAGGAATTTCCTCAACAGGGACAGTTTTAGCAACATGATCTTCAGCATCTGCTTCTTGCATAGAAGCATCTCCATATTCTGCAGCAGGAATTTCCGAGTCTCCATTCTCAAGTGCCTGAAGAATGGCAGCTAGATTCCTTGGAGCAGAAGGACCTTCAACTTCTGGTGGGTCAACAACTTCTGGAATGACCAAGTTTGGATCTTTCTCAGACGGGTTTTCCCTCAGATAGTCAAAGAGAGTCTTGAAATCTCCGAGCAGAACAGGATATTGAGGTATCCAAACCACAATCTCCCTGCAAGGATTTGCTTCCATTGCAGCAGCCAGTCTCAACTGTTCCATCTCATCCACAAAGGGCTTCTCCTCAGCAGCAACACAATTTCTGAGAGGATGGTAGTGTATACCATTATCTCCCTCCAGAAGGTAACCAGGGTACCCAGGGGCAGCAGCCACTAGTCTTTTCTGTACTGCTATTGCTTCTACTTGAAAATCCTTGCGAAATCTTCTCCAGAGATTTCTTGTAGAAACATCATCCAGACCATTTAGGAATGCATCCTTCAGAAGGTCTAGACTGCTAATCACCTCAAGTCTGAAAAGTTCCAGGTAGGTATAGGGTTCAGGTTCAGGCGGATTGAAGGTGAATTTGTAGTCAGGATAGAGAAGACAGTAAGGTTCGGAATTTTCGATAGGTAAGGGATGAGATATAGAAGTTGGAAGTACGGTGGATGAGGAAGAAGGGATATCTGAGAGAATGATTGATGAGGATGGAATCTCAGAAATGATGGATTGAGACGAGGATGGAGTGTTTGTAAAGGGAATTGGTGAGAGAGATTTATCAGAAGGAGTTGGGGGAAGAATACTTAAAGGTGTGGGGTTTAGAATGGGAGAGGAGGAGGATGATGGAGAAGGATTTGGTAGAGTGAAGTTTACTTCTGGTTCAGATGGAGGTGATTGGAAAGATGGTTTAGGGACAGAAGGAGGTGGAGTAAGGACATTTCTGGAGATTTGTACAGAAGAAGAAGAAGATCTGGTTCTGCGAAAGGAATCTCTGATCCTTTTATCTCTTCGTTCTTTAGAGTCCACCTTGTCAGGATCATAGGTGACCCTCAACTTCTTGGCTCTCTCAGCCTCATCTTCTTGTGCCTTTCTTTTTAGCCTTGCCTGACGTTCCTTTTTATCCTTCTTCAGAATATCATCTTTGGATGGAAGTACTCTGCCACGGATCCAAGCAGGATCAACGTCTGATTGCTTCCTCACACAATCTTCCAAGTAAAACTTGACAACTTGATCAAGTTCTTTATGATACAAAGATATGAATCCTTCAACAGCAATTCTTCTTGACAGAATGTCAGGAAAGCTTGTGCACATAACAGGTACATTCTTAATGACTTCCAGTCCGAACAGATCAACACCATTGAAGATGGGACCTTGAGTTACTCCAAGAAAATGCGAGGCATTACAATTTCTGATGGAGTCCACCACTCTGCTTTCAATCAGAATGTCTGAAATCATCCTTCCGAAAGGAATGGTTGTTCTTGGAATATGAGGGTACTTCGCCCTTTCATCTTCTCTTGAATCAAAGATAGAGTTTTTCAGATTCTCAAATAGAATATGAGAGATGTTGATCTCTATCTTTTTGCCAATGCAGAAAAGAGTATACTTGTGAGTCGGACTGATGTAGGAGGAGCAGCGCATCTTTTTTCTATGGTGAAGAGAACCCAGAATAATCTCAGCCCATACTTTATAAAAAGGCTTTAAGTTGCCCGTAAAATGAGAATCAGTTCCAACAACCGTAGAGATTTGTTTTTCAACTAAAGTCCAGTCAACTGTATGGGGTTGAAACTCAGACCAACCTTCTTCATCATCGAGATTGTACAGCTTTCTGATGAGTTTCTCAGTGATAGTCACTTCATGCCCTAGCACGAATGAAATGATGGCAGTTGGGGTAACTGTTGCATGTACCCAAAACTCCTTTACAAGTTCAGGATAAACTGGACCAACCAATCTATCAAGATATTTAGACCATCCTTGCTCAAAGATTCTTGCATCACACTGAAAGCCATTTGCTTTAAGGTTGTTGACGTCCACAGCCGATTCACATAGAACTTCCAGTTCTTTCGTGGGTATTAAGCATGTTTTCAACGGAGCATCATTTTTGCTTAAACGGTTCTGTGTGGAAGTGATGCTATCTTTAGAGATTGATGAACGAGAAGATGGATTCATTATGATAATGCTTTGAGATCAAATCAAGAACTAGGGTTTGAAGAGAGATGCAACGAGGTGAATGCACAAAAGAGAGAGAAAGAGAGAAAAAGTGGGAATGAAGATGAAGCGGGTTATTTAAAAGATTTAAAAAGAAATCATTATGCATTTAATGAGAAATGACATTAGGAGAGAGAACACAGTAAATGAAATGATTTAATACAGTTACCTAGGTCGGCGTCTTTTCAACTGCACGCTTTGTACAAACCGTACAGACACGTGTTCATCATCAGATAATAGATGACAGCTGTAAATATCAGAGAGATTTTACGCCTTCAAATTCTGATTACTGCTTCTGAATTGATCTAATTTCTCTTCTGGAAATACTCCTTCTGAAGTGTGCTGATATAAGTCTGAATGATCTTCTGATCCATTACTTCTGATGTACACAGCTTCTGGAGGTTCACTTCTTTGTTCTGCAGCTTCTGATAAGACAAAAACTGTATCTGCAGAAATTCTTAAGCTTCTTTGTTTCATCAGAACCAAGTTTATCATCAAAACAGATGTTTATTGATTCGTCCACAATCAATGTTTCAATGTTGTATATTCTGTAGCATTTAGAGCATTCAGAATAATCAAGAATGAAACATCAATGCTTTAGAGACAAACAAAACAGATGGTTCCAAGACTAATAAACTATCTTTTCTGAAATCCTACAAACATAGTTTCTTCAACAGATTTAAGAACCAGAACTTGGAAGACAATCTTTCTTCCCTTCAAGTGTTGAGACCAACTTGAATCCAGGTGACATGTCATGTTGATTTTTATCTTCCTTGTTGCCAAGAGAATCTGCAAAAGAAATAGTCTTTTTCTTTGGTACCCACATTTTCTTGGGTCCTTTCTTGTTAGTTCTCCTCAAGTTCTGATTGAACTTGGGTTTAACATTGTAAGCAATAGGAGGAACAGCATGATAATTCTTAATATGAGTTTCATGATATTTCCTAGGTTGTGTCACATACTTTTTGGTGTGTGTTATGTGAAAACTTTGAGCATGTGAAGTGTGCCTAATATCATGAGAGTGGCCATACTTGAACTGATCATACAATGGCTTGTATGTGAGTTTCATTTCATCAACAGGTTCAAGTTTGTATGGGGTTTCACCCTCATAACCAATGCCGACTCTTTTGTTTCCAGACACAGCATATATCATAGAAGCTAGCTGACTTCTGCCAATACTTCTAGATAAGAACTTCCTGAAACTTAAATCATATTCTTTCAGAATATGGTTTAGACTAGGAGTGGATTTTTCTGAATCAGAAGGGGATCCAACATTATTGGATAATTTTAAAAGTTTTTCTTTTAATTCAGAATTCTCCAACTCAAGCTTCTTTGTTTCAAATTCAAATTGCTTTTTCAGCTTTTTGTATTTGAGACTAATCTGAGACTTGAGTTCCAGAAGTTCAGTTAGACCGGAAACTAACTCATCTCTAGTAAGTTCAGAAAATACCTCTTCAGAATCTGATTCTGATGTAGATTCTGATCCGTCATCTTCTGTCGCCATCAGCGCACAGTTGGCCTGCTCATCTTCTGAATCATCTTCTGACTCATCCCAGGTTGCCATAAGACTTTTTTTCTTATGAAACTTTTTCTTGGGACTTTCCTTCTGAAGATTTGGACATTCATTCTTGTAGTGTCCAGGCTCATTGCATTCATAGCACATGACTTTCTTCTTGTCAAATCTTCTATCATCAGAAGATTCTCCACGTTCAAATTTCTTTGAACTTCTGAAGCCTCTGAACTTCCTTTGCTTGCTCTTCCAGAGTTGATTTACCCTTCTGGAAATCATGGACAGTTCATCTTCTTCTTCAGATTCTGATTCTTCAGGATCTTCTTCTTTGGCCTGAAAAGCGTTAGTGCATTTCTTGATATTAGATTTTAATGCAATAGATTTACTTTTCTTTTGAGGCTCATTTGCATCCAGCTCAATCTCATGGCTTCTCAAGGCACTGATCAGCTCTTCCAGAGAAACTTCATTCAGATTCTTTGCAATCTTGAATGCAGTCACCATAGGACCCCATCTTCTGGGTAAGCTTCTGATGATCTTCTTCACATGATCAGCCTTGGTGTATCCTTTGTCAAGAACTCTCAATCCAGCAGTCAGAGTTTGAAATCTCGAAAACATCTTTTCAATGTCTTCATCATCCTCCATCTTGAAGGCTTCATACTTCTGGATTAAGGCAAGAGCTTTTGTCTCCTTGACTTGAGCATTTCCTTCATGAGTCATTTTCAAGGATTCATATATATCATAGGCTGTTTCCCTGTTTGATATTTTCTCATACTCAACATGAGAAATAGCATTCAGCAAAACAGTTCTGCATTTATGATGATTCCTGAAATGCTTCTTTTGATCATCATTCATTTCTTGCCTTGTTAGCTTTACGCCTCTGGCATTTACAGGATGTTTGTAACCATCCATCAGAAGATCCCATAGATCACCATCTAGACCAAGAAAGTAACTTTCCAGTTTATCTTTCCAGTATTCAAAGTTTTCACCCTCAAATACCGGCGGTCTTGTATAACCATTGTTACCGTTGTATTGCTCAGCAGAGCCAGATGTAGATGCAGGTGGATTTGTCGGAGTTTCACCAGCCATCTTTTAAATGAAGCGTTTTTCTCTTCCTGAATCTTTTCTAAACACGGTTAAGTGCTTGCACCTTAGAACCGGCGCTCTGATGCCAATTGAAGGATAGAAAAACACTTAGAAAGGGGGGGATTGAATAAGTGTGACTTTAAATCTTGGACGATAAAAATAAATTGCACAATTATTTTTATCCTGGTTCGCTGTTAACGAAGCTACTCCAGTCCACCCCCGCAGAGATGATTTACCTCAACCTGAGGATTTAATCCACTAATCGCACGGATTACAATGGTTTTCCACTTAGTCCACGACTAAGTCTTCTAGAGTATTCTGATCACAACTTGATCACTCCAGGAACAACTGCTTAGACAACTTCTAAGACTTTTCTAGAGTCTACTGATCAACCTGATCACTCTAGTTACAAACTGCTCAGCCAACTGCTAAGACTTCCTAGAGTATACTGATCACACGATCACTCTAGTTCCTTACAACTTAATGTAATCTATTCAAGAGTTTACAAATGCTTCTTAAAAGCTATAATCACAAACTGTGATATTTCTCTTATCGTTTAAGCTTAATCTCACTAAGATATTACAACAGCAATGTAGTGAGTTGATGAAGATTCTGAGCTTTGAATGAATAGCGTTTCAGCAAGTTTATTTTCGTTCAGAGTTGTTAAGAATTGGTAACCTTGCTTCTCATCAGAACTTCATATTTATAGGCGTTGAGAAGATGACCGTTGAGTGCATTTAATGCTTTGCGTGTTCCGTACAGCATTGCATTTAATGTTATACGCTTTTGTCAACTACCTCGAGCCTTGTTCACGCTGTGTCTACTGACGTTGCCTTTAGTAGCTTTAACGTTCCTTTTGTCAGTCAGCGTAGTCTGCCACCTGTACTTCCTTCTGATCTGATGTTTGTGAATACGACGTTTGAATATCATCAGAGTCAAAACAGCTTGGTGCATAGCATCTTCTGATCTTCTGATCTTGAAGTGCTTCTGTTGCGTGATACCATCTTCTGATCTTCAGTGCTTCTGATCTCATGTTCTTCTGATGCCATGTTCTGATTCTGCTTCGACCATCTTCTGATGTCTTGCCAGACCATGTTCTGATGTTGCATGCTGAACCATTTGAGACACAACTTCTGAGCGCTGAATTATGCGTACTCTTTATATATATTTCCTGAAAGGGAAATTGCATTGGATTAGAGTACCATATTATCTTAAGCAAAATTCATATTATTGTTATCATCAAAACTAAGATAATTGATAAGAACAAATCTTGTTCTAACACCCTCTCTTCTGGCGAAGAATCTAGAGGTGATTCAGAAGAATCAGGCTGAGCTAGCTTCTCGCATGGACGAGCAAGGCACGATCAATGCTGAGTTCCGCACCTTCATGGAGAGGCAGACTGAGAGCAACAATGGGATTCATGACATGCTGGCCAAGATTATGTCTAAGCTAGGGTCATCTTAGTCTTTGTGTCTTAGTAGTTTCTCTTTGTTTCTTGCATCTGCTTTCTATGCATTCTCCTTGTACTTCTGACAATTCTCCTTTTGCTAATCAATGAAAATTATCTTTTCTTCTCTCATATTGTTTGTTTTTTCATCTAAATCTTTTATGCTTTTTGATGTTATGACAAAAAGGGGGAGAAAAATGTGATAAATGATCTGATTTATATTATCAGTTGCTGGAAGAAAGTCTCTACATTTCTAACAAGAACTTGCAAGTTCTATGTCTTTGAGTGTTTTGCAGGAAGTGAAGATCTTCTTAAAAGCTCAACATGAGAAGCAAAGACATGTGGAAAAGCAATTCTGTATGGAATCAAGCTCATGGAAATTGAAGCAAGCTGAGTGCTGTAAAGCTTCAAGATCAGAAGCAAGAAGGAAGAATGTTCTGATATTCTGATGATAGAATATGCTCTAACACATTCTTATTCCTTATATGTTCTGATGCATGTTTTTAGTTCTAAAAAATGCTCTGAAACATTATTGTTTGCTCTGATACATGATTATATGTTCTGATACATATTTTATGTTCTGACTCATTCATGCTTTGAATTTTGTCGTTTAGTTTGTTCTGTAACATTTCAGGATGTAGAGATGCTCTGGTGATGCTCTGGTACATTCAACAATGTTCTGATACAATCTAGCATGCAATGACTCAAGAAGAAATTCAAGCTCTGAAGCTGTCCGATGGAAGCAAGAATCAGAAGCTATGAATGTTCTGAAGATCTAAGCATACGTGATCGTCTCAACTGAAATGGAAAATACTCAGGGAAGTCCTTAATTTATAAATTTCTTCCAGTATTTATTTCAGGGGAGATTATTTATCTCAGGGGGAGATTGTTAATCTCAGGGGGAGACATATTCACACACTATGTTTATATGCTTATGCTATAGCTGTGTAATTGTCTTTAGCCGTCTGATATTCTGATCGCAAATTCATATCATTTATGTATGTTTTTGTCATCATCAAGAAGGGGGAGATTGTTAGAACAAGATTTGTTCTGATCAATATTCTTAGTTTTGATGATAACAATGTATATGAATTTTGTATGAGATAATGCGGTACTCTAATATTATGCAATTTTCATTTCAGGAATCATATAAAGAGTATGCACAAAATCAGCGCAAGAAGCACTGACTCAGAAGGTTCAGCATGCGACATCAGAACATGGTCTAGCAAGACATCAGAAGATGGTCAAGCAGAATCAGAACATGGGTCTATGGAAGCATCAAAAGGACTTGAGATCAGAAGCAGAAGCACTGAAGTTCTCATGGTATCACGCTCAGAAGCACTTCAAGGTCAGAAGACAAGAAGATGCTCTGCACCAAGCTGTTTGACTCTGATGATATTCAAACGTTGTTCACACAAACATCAGATCAGAAGCAAGTACTAGATGGCAGGCTACGCTGACTGACAAAAGGAACGTTAGAAGCTATTAAAGGCAACGTCAGTAGACACAGCGAAAGAAAGGCTCGAGGTAGTTGACAAAAGAGTGAAACATTAAATGCAATGCTGTACGGATTACGCAAAGCATTAAATGCTCCCAACTGTCATCTTCTCAAACGCCTATAAATATGAAGTTCTGATGAGAAGCTATGTTACGAATTCTGAATACAACACTTGCGCAAATATACAGAAACGCTGTCAAATTCAAAAAGCTCTCTAACTTCATCATCAACCTCACTACATTGCTGTTGTAATACTTTAGTGAGATTAAGCTTAAACTTAAGAGAAAATCACAGTTGTGATAATAGCTTTATAAGAAGCATTGTAACTCTTAAAAGAATTTGTTTACATTAAGTTGTAAGAACTAGAGTGATCAGGTTGTTGATCAGTATACTCTAGAAAGTCTTAGAGGGTATCTAAGTAGTTTGTTCCTAGAGTGATCAGGTTGTGATCAGTATTCTCTAGAAGACTTAGAAGTTGTCTAAGTGGAAAACCATTGTAATCTTGTGTGATTAGTGGATTAAATCCTCAGGTGAGGTAAATCACTCCAAGGGGGTGGACTGGAGTAGTTTAGTTAACAACGAACCAGGATAAAAATCATTGTGCAAATTGTTTTTATCTTACAAGTTTTAAAGCTACACTTATTCAACCCCCCCCCCCTTTCTAAGTGTTTTTCTATCCTTCAGAAAGTTATGAGGATGCCGATGTACTAGTAGTATCGAGTTTGGAAACAGAAGATAGTTGGGTCATTGACTCAGGTTGCTCTTATCACATGTGTCCAAGAATAGAATACTTTGAAACTTTGAAGATGGTGCAAGGTGGAGTTGTTTGCCTTGGTGATAATAAGGCTTGCAAGGTTCAAGGTATTGGTACAGTCAGACTTAAAATGTTTGATGATCGTGAATTTCTTATTCACAATGTGAGGTATAATCTAGAACTCAAGCGAAATTTGTTATCGATAAGTATGTTTGATGATCTAGGCTATTGTACTAGAGTTGAAAATGGAGTGTTGAAGATTTTGCGTGATGAATTAATTATTGCTAAAGGTTCTAAAATATATAGTCTATATATTTTAGAAGGTTCAAATGTTGTTATTCATTCATCATTAACTAGTGGAGGCTTTCATGACAAGGAAGAACTATGGTATTTGGGTTTAAGACATTATGAATGTCTTGAGAAAGTTTCAGAGGAGTATAATGAATTTTGCAGAAATCAAAGAATAAAAATGCATGTTACCGCTGAGTTGTTATTGAGTTTTTGGGGAAGAGTTGAGGTTAAAACATCTTACTTGGTTGGTAGAGAAATTCTTCAAAGGGAGAATAGTGAAAACCAAGGGAGAAACCGGGTAGAAACTATAACGGAGAAAAATCAGTTTGAGGTGAAGTTTCCTACTATGGATACTAGTAGTAGTGAGGGAACAGTTACAAAGATCTCTGATTATCATTTGACTCATGATAAGGTAAGGAGGGTTATTGTAGCATCTCAAAGGGACGGTTATGCTAGCCTTGGATATTATGTTTTTAATGTGGCTTAAGGACTGCAAAATAAAAGAAGAAAAACCTTCAAGGAGACATTTGAAAACAGGTGGAGTCAAGGGTGGTTGAAAAATCATACTTGTAGGCTTGTTAAATTACATAAGAATAAAAGGGTAATTGGAAACAAGTGGATGCAAGTGGCAAGATCAAGATTCAAGGGTTGTTTGAATTTGATCAAGGTTATTGATTAGAGTTTCAACTTGGTAGAGAGCAGCAATGTTGATGATTGTTAAATTGGTATCAACACGGTTTAAAATCAAGGTGGAGATTGTTGGATTATGCCTTAAAACCTTTGTTGACAAAGAGAAAGAAAACATATTTCGAGATTGTCAAGAATTCAGAAAGCCGAAAAGTAATCTGATTCGAGTGATTTACGGTATTGGGTTCGGTCGGTTCGGTTCATTGATCCATTCATTAATGTTTGAATATTTTATATTAATTTGGAGATCATATAAGTTAATATAAAAGTATATTATAAGATATTTATAATATTCTAAAAGATATTATAAGATATATTTATAATAGTCTAAAATATATTATAAGATATATATTTATAAGGGTTAATGAACTTTTTGTTCCTTCTAAATATCTCAAACTTCGTTTTTAGTTCTTCTAAAAATTTCTTCAAAGAATGGTGCTCCTAAAATTTTAAATTTTAACTTTTGATCCCTCATGACAAAATCGTAGCTAAAATGGTCTCTAATTTCGTCGCTAAAATAAATAAAAAAAACGCTAAAACCGTTGCTAAATTGTAAAAACCGTCGCTAAATTGCAGGTGGGACCAAAAGTTAAAATTTAAAATTTTATGAGGACCATTCTTTGAAGGAAAATTTTAGAGGGACTAAAAACAAAGTTTGAGATATTTAGAGGGATCAAAAAGTTCATTAACTTTATTTATAATAGTCTAAGAGATATTATAAGATATTTATAATATTTGAGAGATATTATAAGATTATAATAATATATTTTATTCTAACAATTAAGGAGATATTTTTGGGATTTGGTATGGATTTATTGGATTTTGGCTATTATAAATATGTATCTCTTCTATTATTATAATGTGATAATTTTAGAGCTTACAGCAACAAGGGAGAATAAGAGTTTAGGGAATTTCAAGGAAAAACTTAGAAAGGCAAAGGTTTTTGGGAAATCTTTGGAGTTATCTAAGGGGATTGGAAAATACTTTTAAACACCTTGGGTTTGAGTGATTCTTATATTTTGAGTTGGAGAGGTTGGGAAACACTTGGGTAGAAAATAGGGTTTGTTCTTTGGGAACTGTGAAGGCTATTTTCTTGTAACTCGTTTGTAATCTCTTATAACAACTTTCTGAGTATAGTGAATTGGAGAGTTGCTCTCTCCCCCAGAGTAGATCGTTTGATCGAACTGGGTAAACAAACCTTCGTCTTTTTCTCGTCTTATTTTGTTATATTATCTGTGTACGAATTATTATTGCTATAGATCATTTATGTTGGTTGCTACTTTTCTTTGCCTCACAAATTGATATTGAATTTTGTCGTAATTAACAACAGGATTCACAACAATAGACTTCTTAGGAGACTGAAAGCTTATTAATAATAGGAATGAAAAATTGGAACCTCCTAAGTCTATTTTCCACCTAATCTACATGTTTTCTCTGCATGCCTAAACCACCTAAGTCTAGTTTCCACCATCTTTTTTACGATAGGTGCTACCCCAACACTCACTCTAATATTGTCATTTCTAATCTTATCTCACAAAGTTTTGACACACATTCAATGCAACTTATTCATCTCTGCTACATTATTCTTGTTTTGATTTTTAATCACCTAACATTTTATCTCGTACAACATCGCAAGTCTCATTGTATTTTGATTAAAAAAATTCCTTTAACTCGAGCAGTACTTTTGTGTCAGATAAAATTAGTAAAGCTCTCTATTTCAATCACCTAACTTGAATTAGATGATTTACATTCTCTTCTATTTCTACATCATTTTGTATTACGCACTCAAAATATTTAAACAACTAAATTTGTGAGACGAGAACTATTCTTAATTTACATATCCTTGAATTTTTTTAATATCTGTACCCTCATCCAATTAAACAAAATTGTTCATTGTCATGTCACCTTTTAAATTATTTTATTTTAAAATAAATTAAATTTTTAAATTAATTTACACTAAAAAAAAATACAAATATTCATATACTTATCATAGATACTTACGAATTTACCAACAAAATTTACTGAAAAAGTGTCTAAACTATTTCTCTTGCTATTTATTCAATCAGAACATTTGTTGGCCAATTTAAAAGTCCGTTAATAGTCATTAAACTATAAAAATATCAAAATAGACTTCTTTTTTGGTCAACTTATCAAAATAATCCCTAAAGTATCATGAGAATCTCCAATTTATACACACAACTTTCAAAAACTTATTGTGAAATACCTCAATTCAATCTTCCAATCTCTAGCCCTATCTCTACTTTTATTTATTCATTTTCAAATTGCAGAACAAATTTTTTTTTTAACTTTCCAGAATATTTAGACAGTCCTTCACTACTTTCTCCTTTGTTTAGACACATTACACATACTATGTTTTAGCATCCAACATGATTGATTCTTTGTTTTTTTCTTCCTTTCAAATCCTTGACTACTACAAGGATATGTCACTTTATAGAAGGATAAACATAAACCATGTTTAAGTTAATTATTTAGACCAAATCAATTACTAACAAAACAAATTACCACACATAAATCTAAGCAACTTAATAATGGTTCCTTAGTACATAAACAATCCCACATATACATTCACCATTTGATATATGTGCAAGTACAATCAGATAATAAAGCCTTAAAGTAAAAGCAATAAAGAATATGTGGGCTCAATTCAATTCATTCTTTACAACTTTCTCAAACATTACCCAATTTCATTTACATTCAAAACAAAAAAACCACAATGTTCCTCAACACCTTTTACCAATTCCTAGAAAAAAACATATTGTCCCCACTATCTACTACTCAATCAAAAGCTTCTTTATATCTTCAACTCATTTTCCTTAACCTATAAACAATATTTCATATTTATGTTAATCTCCAATTCATCTCTTCCTCATTGCTTAGATTGAGTAAGGTGACATATTTCTAGCAATATCTAACATGCTTGCTCTTCCACCTCCTCCTTTGCATCCAACCACAAATGAAACCAAACAAGTCCCTCTAGACCAAATTGTCATATCAAATGAAGCAACATTTTCAACCACAACAAAGTTAAGAAGGCCACCAAATCTAAGACAACTTAGGTTTCAAAGAACCAATCCATTAATATGGTTTGGAGCAATATTGTGTCTCATATTCAGCCTTGTACTAATTTTCTTTGGTGTCACAACTTTGATAATCTTCTTAGCCATCAAACCGAAAAACCCTACATTTGACATACCTAATGCAAAGCTCGATCTCGTATACTTTGACTCACCTCAATATTTCAATGGTGACTTCACTCTCCTTGCGAACTTTACCAACCCCAACACCAAGATTGATGTGAGTTTCGAGTCTTCGGACTTCGAGCTTTTCTTTTCAGATGCGGTCATATCAGCACAGTCGATTCAGCCTTTTACTCAAAGGAAAAAGGAAAGTAGGTTGCAATCGTTGAACTTCATATCAAGCTTGGTGTTCTTGCCTAAGGAGCTTGGTGTGAAACTTCAAAGGCAAGTGGAGAGTAACCAGATTGTTTACAATGTAAGAGGAAGATTTAAAGTTAGAATGAATTTGGGACTTTTTCATTGGTCTTATTTGTTGCATAGTAGATGTCAGATGGAGATGACTAGTCCACCAAGTGGTGTCTTGGTAGCTAGAAAGTGCATCACAAAGAGATGAAGTTGGGGTGTTGGGTTAGAAATTCTTGATATGCTTGGTTACTTCTTTTTGCTTTATGTGGATTCATAGTTTGTAGTAATACAATACAACATTAGATATAACACTGATATTGGTACATAAATATTTGTAAGAGTTTAAGAAGATATGAATGATTGAATACATACTGATCTCAGACACTGATATGTATGGCACAATAGATACGTTTTTAATGTGAAGTGCCCTTTTGCATATAAAATAGAAACATGGCTAATATCAATTAAGTGGTGTTTTCTTGATGAACATGAAATTGAAAAGGAAAATAATGACAAAATAAATAGCATTTGAAAAAATAACTCTTTATACAATAAGGCATCAATTTAACTTGGTTAAAAGACAAGAAATACAATAATATTATGTCCAATTCAATCAAACGATTTACCATAAGAAAGAGACGCTCTCCGATTCACTATATTTTTAAAAATTGTTAAAAAAAAAATTATAAATGAGTTACAAGAAAACAATGACTTACATTTTTTAAAAATAGCTTTATTTTTTATTAAAGGGTTTTCTAATTTCTCCAACTTATTTTCCAATCTTTTAAACTTTCTATATGAATCACACAAACTCAACATACTTAAAAATATTTTCATATCCCTTTAAATATCTCCGAGAATTTCACAAATTTCAAAAACACACTCTTATAAAAATTTAGTCGTGTTTTTCTAATGTTTTGAAATTTGTAAAAATAAAAATGATAGAAATCCACATTCTTAAATGTTGAAACCCAACTGATTAATAGACTCAAAACCGGACCATTAACAAACTAATTCACTAAGCAAAACAATGAAGCTCACGAACCGGGAAAACTTGACTAGAGCTCCTACGTACAGAACCTCCCGCCGGATCCTGACCCACTATTGCGCCACTAGCCACCTTGTTGGCTTTGCCACCAGCCTCCCGTCACATCGACCCCACCGCCAATCTCACTCCGACCATGACCCACTATTGCGCCACTAGCCACCGTGTTGGCTTTGCCACCGGCCTCCCGTTACATCGACCCCACCGCCAATCTTACTCTAACGCCGTCTCCCCTTGTCGCCTCTCTGCGGTTCCGGCGTCCCCACTGCCAATCTCACTCCGACCATGACCCACTATTGCGCCACTAGCCACCGTGTTGGCTTTGCCGCCGGCCTCCCGTTACATCGACCCCACCGCCAATCTTACTCTAACGCCATCTCCCCTTGTCGCCTCCCTGCGGTTCCGGCGTCTTCTGTTAACTTACTAACTGCTTTTTTGTTTTTAAGATTTTTGTAATCTCAAAATATACTTTTAAAATATTTTTCAACAAATAGGTTTGCAACTTCTTAAGGGGCATAATTGCATTAAAGTTTTCACAACAGTTTTTCAGTGTACATTATTCATCACAGAAAACTCATATTATAAGCCCTTTTGCCTCTCTAGTGGTAAAAGCCTAAATGTGGAAGAAAGAAAAAAATGAAAGATAAATGCAGTAGATTTCAAAATTATATTTGAATATATTATGCAGAGCCTTATTGTATTGACTTAATGGAGCATCTTCAAAGTTCAAAGCAGACACTCTAATTATTTAATTTTACTATCAAAATACTATATGACCATGGTATTAGTGGAATATCCTTGTCCTATTAGTGACCCTCTGAAAAGTACTTTTGCACTTGATTACTTCCACCTGCTTATCCTGCTTGTAGCTTAGTGCAACTAACTAAGACTCTGAATTGCTCTACCGTCCACATACCAAATATGGTCACAACTTGTAAGTCTTTACAAGGTTAATGAAGTCTCAACTCTCAAATCACATACCAATTATTTTTGTTATAGAATATTGTAGTAAAAGATAACATCAAATTATCATGGTTATTCCTGGCCTAGTAGAGTCTAAATTGATTTAGAACTAAAATTCAGACCCCCTAGCATAGTAGAAATTGAGCAGCAAATTGCAACATAGAAAGTTTTTGTAATTATGATCAACCAAAAGATTTTGTTGAATTTGGTTTCACTTCTGTGAAGCAACCACCACTTGTTCATCATCATCATCTGTTCCAAAGTACCGATCTCCAAACTCGCCCATACCCGGTATGACACGGTAATCTTCATTCAAACCAATCTCTATCTCAGATGTCACTATTTTAATTCTTGGAAAACTTTTGCAGACTACATGAACACCTTTAGGAGCCTGCAAATGATGAGATCATCGTAAATGTAACCAATCAAAATAACACAAAAAAATTTGAAAGAACCGAGAGAATAATAATCACACTGCGAAGCAGATGAGGAAAAGATGCATAGAGGAGCTAAGACATTAGTAACTTACAGAAATGAGATTAAGAAATATAATGTTGGACTCTGGTACACCTTTTCGTATAAGTAAAGAAATTGCATGAACAGCCGAATTACCTACAAAATGAAATTTTCTATTGTTAATCAAAAAGTGCTACGTAAGAAACTCTAGCGGAATGCAGAACAAAAATGCGCAGATATATTTACATAGTTCGGTTAATGTGACTAAAACAAGTATGGAGCAAATGAATTGAACTTAAATTGATGTGACTAGTTTTTGGACCAGTTTGTTTGTGGTTTTCATTTGAATCGGTTTGAATATAAGCACTCATAATCGCAACATAACTAAGATATTAAATAAAAAAATCAACAAACAAATATAAAACTTCTAATTCTAATTTCAATAGGCTACCTACTATCTTCGAAACAACTATGAAAAAAAGGAGACTGTCACAAACCTGTGCCGAGAATAGGGTCCAACAGTAACACATGCCTTTCTGAGATGTCATTTGGCAATTTTTCATATATTAGCTATTCATTTGATCAAAAGATAAGAAGTTAGTAACCAAGAAAATGAGAAATGGAACAGAGATATGTACCAGAGCATCATACAGACACAGATGGACCAACCTGTTCACCATTGTCGCCTTCTCTGTGGATCAGAATTTTGCCAATCTTAATACCTTTACAGCATGCTCTTAAGGCATTCTCCATACTCTCCCCACTGAAATTAGAGGAATATGAATATCAATATAACAACAACAAAAAGTGCTTTTATTAATTATAAAGTGCCGCCAAGATATATTTTCATATCAAACAAAGGAGAGGAGGGAGGAGCTAGTTATTTAAGACGCTATATTTTCTATTTAAATAACTGTTCAAGATCAATTCAGCAAAGACACTTAGGGCCATTTGTTATGGTTTTTTTTTTATAAAATGATTTTCACTATAGAAGTAAGCAAACATAAACACAAAAACTTCAACTTTTCTTAAAAATATCTAAACTATTGAATACCAACTTTTAGAAAAATAATTGTAAAAAACAAATTATTCAATACATGGAAGCGAGGATCTTGAAAAACATTTAATCAAATGCCAATGTAACTCCAGAATCCAGATTTCGGAAAACATTTAATACCTTCTGATGACAGAAACACCACACAACCTTTTGCAAAAATCCACACCGGTGTATACAGAACCTGCATTTAAGGAAAAGGTGAATTTAAAGGCAAATAATACAAACTAAAGAATTCAAAAATAAAGCATGAAAAGGAAAAGATTACCTGTGGGAGTGATTACTTGTTTTTCGGTAAATGGAAGATGTCCTAAACCATGTTCCACAACCTGGTCAAGTGCATAGTTAAAGAAAATACCATATCACCGCTAAATTTGGAAAGTGATGATGAAAGGTGTTTACTTACCAAACGAATCAAACGATCAGAATAAAATACAAAATCATGCTTCGTTATCTGAGCATCGCGTATCAGGGTATGCATACCTCGTATCTGCATAGCAGCAATTATTACGACGATTCAAATTTTATAACAAAAATCAAAGCTTGGAACTCTGCGAGATTATTTGAGAAGGTTAATAAATTGAAGAAAAGGGTACCTGAAAAGTCGACTGAATTACATATAAATTCGGATATATTTTACACAGGTCATGTTGACCAAGCTTTGTGCGGATATGCTGAACAATCAAATCAATAGCCACATGATTATCTCCTCCACGAGGTATGATTATATCAGCATACTTCTTTGTTGGAAGAATAAAGTCATCAAAAGCTGGCTTCACAAATTTTGAATACTGCAACAAGTGAAATATAAGAATCAGCTACCGAAATTCAATTAATTGAAGGTATTGGCCGTCAAAATTAGATGAAGAATGCATTAACTTGATCAAGATTAATCCTTAATAATATAATCCCTCAAAAATTGAATAACTATGCATAGCTTTCATTATTAAGGAATTTAAATAGAGCCAATCACCATCATGAAATTAAAATTATCTTTCCCTAGTCTTGCAAATAATAATCAATATTGGAAAAGAAAAAAATACAACATAATATAGAAAAGTCCTTAGCGTAGTGCAAAGGAGGTTTTAAATTGCTACCTGATCAAGAATTACTCCAATGTCCCGATCCTTCTCGCTGGTATCACGCCTAATCCTTCTTGCCAAACGAACATCAGCATCTGCACTGAACATTTGAAAACGTAAAGTGACGGCTTAATTTAGTATTTTTCAATAATGGCATGGAAAGTCTACCGGAATGGAAAATAACTAGAAGATACACAAGCAAAAGTTCAATACATAAACAATCAACAAATAAATGAAAGAAATTATTAATGTGAATCTAGTAGGTCAAAATATTGTGGTTTATGAGGACGGGGACACCAATTCCTCGAGATGAAATAAAATTATTCTAAAAGATTCCAAATATATTGACAAATGCTATGTAAAACATACAATACGATAAATTCTGAGTTAATGGAAACAAAAGGACCTGTATCAACAAATATCTTCATATTCATCAACTCCCTAACACGTGGATCATGGAAAACAAGGATGCCTTCCAAAATTATAACATCTGAAGGGTTCACCTGAAGAGAAATCATACTGACATGAGCTTCGTCATAAAACTGAGTCTAAATGTGCCTTTAGATTATAATATCATAAAGATTTTATACATGAGATATGCACTAAAAACGAAAGGTACATTTTGCATGATATTTACTATTTAAAACTGCTAAAACAAAATTTAAGGTTCAAAAGATATACCCTTCTTAATGTGTCACTTTTGTAACTCTTAAAATTATATTTTGGAATATCTACAGCTTCACCGTGCTTCAACTTGTCCATAACACGAAGCAATTCCTCAGTATCAAAAGCATCTGATGATAAATCATAACAGGTAAACAAGAACATTCACATAGTCAATTTTCAGATATTATCATTCACCAATATAAAGCCTCAAGTTTGTTTTCTTCTACATAGATTGGAAAAGCATCCAAGTTAAGAATAACAGAACTTTTCATCCTTTACAGATTCTTAATATCAAAAGACACTCACTAATAATGCCTTTTCAGACTAAGATATGTAATTGTACTAACCAGGATGGTCAAAGTTGTAATCTTGTACCCTTGATCGTTCCTCCTCGCTCAAGTTATTGTAAAAAGAATCCTATCATATGTTAAATAGTTAACTTATGAGGCCAATGTATCAATACAGACACAATAGAAAGGTTTTAACCCAAATTCTGAAACACGACTCCAAAATAAATAAAAAACAAGACAAGAGAAGGAAGGAGTGTTCAATATAAGTACAATAAGTCTTGATATTTTCCCAATTTGACCACAATATGTATGAATAGAAAGAATTCAATACCTGATTAACAAGCACCACTCGCTGGTCATGAAGCTGCTGAACAATCATATCACAAACTGTTTTTTTGCCAGATGCCGCACCCCCGGCAACACCTGCAAAAATATATAAATAAATTAGAATCACTAAGATAAAAGGAAGACGTTGTAAAAACTGAAAAGGATGCTTCCAAACGGACCAAACTTAGGATTTACTAACAGGAATGTTAGATGAAATGATATTATGATGCTAGAACTGATACCTGCATATTAAATTTTAAATATTTTAATTCTGTGTTAATTTATAATTACTCAAATAAGACAACGTGATTTCTTTCCATGGAAAACGTGAATTCTGGCCTGTTTATGTCATTTTTCCTTCAATTAAATGTATTTTAATGTCAAGAAATTGTGTTAAATGTCTCATGTGAACTATATTCGAAGAGACAAACAAATATCAGAGCCAGTGATATTTTCTCTGGTGTAACAGACCAGAACCTTACATGAACTAGAATTGTATTACAAAGAAATAGGGAATAATACTCTGATTATAGAACAACAATGTAAAACATCACGGGCAAGTAACTTCCCTGCCCTAAGTCCCCAATTCTTTCGAATCACTAGCTACTTTCTCCTTTCCTTTCTTCTGTATCTATATACAATGTGCCCCTACCCACCTTATCAGTCTACTAAATCATCGATTTGCAACTAACTAGTTAATAGTGTTATTGAACAGAATTGAAATCATTTATGGTCTTTAGCACCTCTCAGTTCCTACTAGCAGCAAAACCATCAAGATAGTGCACACACAAGAAACACAACGCAAAGTCCTCCACCACAAATGGACACAAATATGAAGTTTCCCGATGACTTTACTACTAATTTGGAAACTTGCCATAAGAAAACACACCTATGACGAAAGGTTGATTGTACATGTCAGTTTCCGATGTTGTTGGTTGTTCTATGCTAGCTTCTCTTTGCTCAAAACCATCCATGTGAAATCCAGAAAAATGAACTTCAGATGAAGATTCCATTAAATCAACAGCTGACTTAGCACCGCCCATTAGCAAATACCTGGATGAAGAAACAAAAGAGGTTAAAAATAACAGTTACGGAAATACGATAAAATAATATTCAAGAAAAGACAATAAACATATTAATTATGGATATGGAGGGTTTATGCTGCAGGTACTTGCAGGCTACAACAACCTAAAAGCATTCAAATTACAGCTCGCAAATATGTGTTTAATTTGATGAAGTCAAAATATTTATTTTATTCAATCCTTTGACACTTTTGGTCATCACTCAAATATTATAAAAGACTAAGAATATTCTTATGCAGATCAACACATGCATTGACTAAACCAGCTTAAAGTAGCATGTTGTTCTTTTGTCATACTACAATGGTTTCCCAGACCTAGCAGAAACATTTAATTCCTCAAATATCCTAAAATTAAACCCTATAATTAAACTATTAACTCAAGTTCATCAAGTTAAACAATAATTCATTCTCCAATTTCATTTTCCTTTATATATAAAACACATAAACAATTAGAGCAGATATCATTTTTCAAGAAGAAGCATCAAACAGTTATATTGAAACTTTCCATAGGACAAAGTTTTTATTGTTTCATGACAAACTTTCAACAGAGTTTGGCTCAAATTGAATTGAACCTCTAATAAACAAAAAATCAAACAGCTTCAAAGCAAGGAGAAGTTCATTGCAAAGAAACTTGCAACCAAAATCAAAAAACAAAGAAACTAAATTCATGCTCACCCATTTCATCCCTGTAAGTAACTACATCCCAATTACAAAACAATCAAATAGGTTTTCCACAACTAAATCTAGATCCAACTAAAAGCACACAAAAAAAACCCAAGCAAATGCACAGAAAAAGATGGTTGAACCAAGTGGGAAAATGCTGACTCCAAAAAATACCTCGTGAGCACAAGAAATAGGGTGTGAGAGAGAAAGTTGCACAGAAATTGAAGAGGGTGAGAGTTTTTAATCAAAGACGGAGACTCTGTAGTTCATATGTCAACAGAACATTCAATGATGGAACACACAGCTTATGTAGACCCTTGTTTTGTTTTGGTTTATTCGCCACCTCTTTCTACACCTTTTTTACAAATTTCATATATATATATATATATATATATATATATATATATATATATATATATATATATATATATATATATATATATATATATATATATATATATATATATATATATATATATATATATATATATATATATATATATATATACACCAAGGTGTCAAAATTTAATTTGACATCAAATCTCAACCGTTAAAAAAGTTGATCAAACGGTCGTATAAATAGTCTATTTTTTATGCAAAAAAATAGACTATATATTTTTTTATTATTTTATTTTATTTAATATGATTGTTGGATCAATTCTTTTAAGGGTTGAAATTTGGTGTAAAATTAAACAAACTTTGACATATATATATATATAAAAGTTTAGTATAAATATTTTATATTATTAAATCAATTCAGTTATTAGTTGTGCAGAGATATTAGATACAAATGCATAGAAGCGAGGGTGAGTATGTGGTATACCGTAATCGCAATTACTTGATAAAAAATATGTATAGTGTAAATATTTTTAATTTGTGATCTTACCCGATCAGAACGGGTGTCTTGGCCTGCAACTTGTTGTAGTAATGAGAATGAGGGGTGTACCTGCAAGGTACTCTGATGCCAAAGTGAAAAAGAGCGCAAAGAAGTCCAAGTACAAGAGAGTGAGAGTGTGAATAATGAATAACTGACCCTCTCTAGTGAAGGAGGGTACTATTTATAGCCCCAATGTTAGGCCAAGGTCCCTATATTGGGTTGGACATGCAGATCCAAAATGGAGAGTGTCAAGATCTATGTGTATAATGGAGACCAGCACGTGGTCTCGGTCCTAGTTCAACCGCTCCAAAGTTTTAAGGGAGACGAGGTCTTATCGGAAGCGCGAAGACTCCAGGAGATTCGGAGGGTTGGAGCTGAAGGAACCATACGAGGAGTAGGGTCCTCAGACAACTAGTCGTGTTCGGGTGTTACGCCTGCCCGGAGAAATGCGGATGGTCGTGCTCGGTAGTCGCACCTGTCCAAGACGTCGCGGAATCGCAGTACTTAGACAAGTGTGATCCTTGCTCGCCAATCGGCCAGGTGTAAGCCTGCACGAGCGTGAGCTAAATTTGATCTTCCTTTAGTCAGATTAGGTTTGGACCTTGCGCAACGACTGGGCCAAGCGTAGGTCCGGTCTAGAGCAATTTGTATGCGTTAAACATTTTTTTTTTATATATTTTAAGATAAATTAATAATATTAATTAAAATAGTGGTATTAATATTAACTTTTTATATTTCAACATATTAAAAGTCCTTGTGGTGTATAAAATTTATGATAATTTTAAAATTATTGAATACTTTATGTTGGTTTTAAATTTGGTGTTATTATAATTTGTATTTTCTTTCTTTGTCTCTGGGCCTGTAAGGCTGTAACAGTGTGTGTTTCAAAGTTGATCAGGATTCTTTTCAATCCACCGTGGCGCTGAATCATATGTGGGGCCCGCTTGCTTTTTAAAGGTTGATATATTTTAGACTTTATTTAATTCTTAACTCTACATCATGTTCTTTTAGCAATTTTTGTTCTAGTTCTCGAATCTCGTACAAATTTTAATGCATGTTTTATATTAGTACTTTTCACATTTTGGGATAAAAAAATTAATATTAATGGTGTAAAATATAAAATGAAGATAAGAAAATATACATACTTGATCAAAATTGTGTCATTTGAACGTTGTTTGGTGTAAGCAATGTGTTATCATTAGTTTGTATAAATTGACTTGATAAAGTGTGGGACAAATTGGTGTGTATGGTTTTTCTAATACCTTTATTTCAAATTCAGATGTAGTAAAAACAAAAATCATAAACAAAGTCTTCATGATATGTTATTTTGCTAAATATTAAAGCAAATTTGAAATATTATATATTCATCATATGAAGCTAGATTTATTAATGTTTATCATTGATTAATGGTCATAAAGTCATCATGTTTTTTTTTGGAAATCGATTTCATACGTTGTACTTGTATTATTTGGGCTAATATTTTCTATTTAAATATATGATCAAAGGTAGGCATGGTTAGAAATTTTGAACTGATCTTCTGCCTCTAAATTTAATTGAGGATAGAGGTAGGTGGGGGGAAAAAACCGCATTTAATCACAATTTAATTATAGAGATGTAGGGGTGGGAAGAGTCTCGCCAAAAGAAAATTACAAATAGTATTTGCTTTGCACTCACCTCCGTCTATTAAATTTAATATATTATTTTAATTTTTAATAATTTTATTACTCGTTTATTTTGGTTAATCTTAAAATATCAAATTTATTAAAACTATTTTTAATTTTTTGATAAATAAGGATTAAATAAAAATATCAAGTATGATGATTATCCTTAAAATGATTAAATATTTAGTTTAATTATTCATTTTTATTACTATAAAAAATATAAAGAATTATAATTAATTTATATGGGTAGGACAGGAAAATTATTCTTTGTTAGAGGTGGGAGAGGGAGATCAATGGTTACCTCAACTGAGTTTGGGGGAAGAGCATAATTGATAAATGGAGACAGTGATATGAGTGATGTGATAATGTTTAAACTAATTTCTGCCTCATCCATTTGTTAGAAAAAGATTTAGTTATGCACTTTATCTTTAAGTTTTGATGATAACAATACATATATTTTATATGTAAAAAAATTTGTTTCTAATGTTTTCTTGAGTGTGCAGATCATAAGTTCTTTGTGATTCAGGAATGTTGTCTAAAGAATCACCAGATATGTTGTCGTCAGAAAGACTACTCTCTTCCACTTCTAAAGAAACATCAGTAGTTCTAAAGAATACTGAATGTTAATCAGAAAGAGGATCTCCTGTGTACTTCTCTATAAGCTGCTGCTTCAGAAGTCTCAAGCATCTCAAGATCAAAAAACAAGTATACATCAGATACAAGTTGTTGCTTCAAAGATCAGATATCAAGATATGTTCATCAGAAGAGCTGTTGCTTTTAACTCTGATGACATTCTCAAGATCAGCTGATAAAGGTCAAGATCAGATATACGAATTAGTTGTCATGACTTAATATTCAGATAACAAGACTTGTCTTCAAAAAATTTGTTGCTTTATTTATCTAAAAACGTTGATTTATTCTGAAAGACTCTGACACTATTACACGCAAACTTATATGATTTCTTTCTCACTTCTCAAATTAGTTATTTTACTTCAGATACATATTTGATCTAGGAAGTCATGCGTCTTATTTCAGAAAAGTTGTTGCTATTACTTCTGAAAGACAAAGTTCTGTTCCTATTGGCTCCGATGTTTTCATGATATTAAAATATAGTAGTTTCTAAACTATTCATCAGATAAATCATCAGTCGAACAAAGATAAGAAATTGATCTCTTTCAAGCTTACTACTTCAGATCAGAAGTACATCATTTGAAGATAAGATCAATAAACTCTCTCAAGAAGATTCCAGTACAACGGTATGCTTGAACAACTCCACTATTTCCAACACGTTTGTAATATTCAAAAGTTGTCTTCCATGTTAAAACTACAAGCTACATGAAAAAGAAGTAACGTGTTGTACTATTCAACATCTACACTTGATACTATATGTTGGAAAGTAACCGTTGGCTTTTAGAAAGGACTCTTAT
>NW_026705144.1:0-50001 GCF_029867415.1 Vicia villosa | reverse complement strand
TTTTTTTTGAAAAATTTTTTTATTAAATTTTTTTTAATAAAAATTTAATATTTTTTTAATTAATTTTTGTTATTTTTTTAAATTTTTTTTTAAAAAACAAATTAATATTTTTTTTACGTTTTTATTTTATATAAATTATAAAAAAATTGAAAAAGAATTATAAAAAATTGGCAAAATTAAAAAAAAATTACGTTTTTTACGTTTTTATTAAATTTTTTTAATAAAAATTTAATATTTTTTTTATTAATTTTGTTGATTTTTTTAATTTTTTTTTTTAGAAAAAATTAATATTTTTTTTACATTTTTATTTTATAAAAATTATAAAAAAATTGAAAAAGAATTATAAAAAATTGGAAAAATTAAAAAAAAATTACGTTTTTATTAATTTTTTTTTAAATTTTTTTCCAAAATTGTTTTACTGTTTTTTTTATTATATATAAATTCGCAGGTATTTTCAAATCCGTAGGTAAATCCACAGGTATTGTCAAATTCGCAGGTAAATCCGCATGTATTTTTAAAGGTAAATCCGCAGGTAATTTTAAATTCGTAGTTAAATCCGCAGGTATTGTCAAATCCGTAGGTAAATCCGCAGGTATTTTTAAATCCGTAGGTAAATCCGCAGGTATTGTCAAATTCGTAGGTAAATCCGCAGGTATTGTCAAATTCGTAGGTAAATCCGCAGGTAAATCCCCAAGTATTGTCAAATTCGTAGGTAAATCCGCAGGTATTGTCAAATCCGTTGGTGAATCCGCAGGTATTTTTAAAGGCGTACGTAAATCCGCAGGTACTGTCAAATATTTTTTAAAAACATAAAAAAAAATTAAATTTTTTAAAAAAAATATTAATTTTAAAAAAAAAATTAATTTTTTTTTAAAAAAAATTATTTTTTTAAAAAAAAAATTCAAAAAATTCAAAAAAAAATAAATAAATTCCACGTGGCAGTGCTGACTGTGCCACATTGCTTATGTGTTGTACAGTCAGCACTACCAAAAATGCCACGTAGGCAAGATTCTAAGAATCTTGGCCAAAAAAACTGATCAGGGTCAATATTGATGGAATCTTTATTTTGCAAGGTTTGTCCAATAAGTTTTTTTTTTAGAGGGGGGTAAACCGAATCTCGCTTATATGGCAGGGGGTAAAGTAGTATTAACCCTATAATTTATATATAATGAGATATGAGATGGAAATGAAGTACCCATTAAGCCATTATTAATTGTGTTTTGTGTTACTTACTGTGCGCTGTAGATTTGTTCCTTTTCTATTTTTCATATATGCCTTATCCTGTTCCATTTATTGCATAACTTTTACTTAAGATAGATATATATATATGGTGGAAAATAATAGAAATGAAAATAGTTATGAGATGAAAATAATAGAAACAGTAGGATGCTAACAAGTTGCTGAAAAACTTCAAAACAGTCTCGTTTTGGTCGATATAGTCGTGGTATAATTAATTGTCTGGAATGTGATAAAAATTTACGTAGTAGCTAAGTTTAATTATTAGATTAACGTGGCGGTGTTATTTTATTGAAATTGTGATTTTTACGAATCGAACGAAATTGTGTTTTATTTAAATATTCTTTATAAATAAATTATAACAATTTAATAGAATTGTCAATAGAGTTGTTAGAGTTGTCAATAGAGTTGTTAGAGTTGAAAATAAGTTGTCAGAGTTGTTTTGAATTATTAAGAGTCATACTTTTATTTGTTTTGCATAATTTTGACATGTTTAGAGTTGTTAGTGTATGATGTCGGCGTTTGCTTTTTCGCTGAAACTTTAACAATTCATATCTTTTGAACCGTAACTCCGTTTGAGTCTCCGTTCGAAGCGTTAGAAAGCTAGCGTGATATTCTTTTCAATAAAAATGGTCTCGAATAATAGAATGCTAAAAGTGGAAATGGAATAGAAATAGAAGTTAATTAAATTAATATAGTTTAATATTAATTGGTTAAAGTAATAATTGAATTAATTGCGATGAGTCTATTTAATCAGATTATGTTTGGACTTCAATAACTTATTCGGTTTACTGGTACATTACGGTATTTTGAGAATTGTCCGTAATTGGGTTTTTGGCTCGAATATTTATGTTGAGAATAATATATTGTCATGTCAATGATGTTGTTTTGATTATGTGTATATTCATATATATATATATATATATATATATATATATATATATATATATATATATATATATATATATATATATATGTGATAAATGTGAATTGACATGAGATAGTATGGATACTAGTGTTAATTGGATTTTGTGAATGGTCATTGATTAATTGGCCTTTTATATGTGAATGATATGTATGTGTTGTGAATGTTGTGTACAATTGGTGGATAATTCATCGAGTTGAATTATTGGGATATGCGGTAAGTTAAGATTAATGAGATAATCTTAATTGCATAGTTGGTTGGTAATTGTACATTCATTCATGGCATAGTTGGCTTTATTAAGGAAGCGGTGAAACAATGGGTTCACATGGTGATAGACGGTGATCCTTAAATGGAAATAGACGTAGAATACGTTGATCCTTAATTGGAAACATACGTGGTGACTTTGATCTTGTCCGGATCGGAAGCGTGGCTTGGATTCTAGATATTGAATCGGAAAGCGGTGAAACGTTGGGTTCACATTGCGGTACCACATGCATAGCGTCACATATCTTGCATTGAGTCACATTAGAATTATGCGATAATTGAATATGTGAAGTTGATGTAGTTGTGATATGTGTATGAGCTTGATAATCGAAATGAGTGATGTTAAAATACATATTTGATTAAATGTGTGAATAGGTGATAATTATTGTTGTGTGCATAATTGAGAATATAATATTGGAATTGAAATATTATACTCTTTATATTTGTTGTATACTTGATAACATGTGAAATATAGATCGATTATTATTATCTACATGGTTATACATAGTGTGATTAATTACTTGAATTGTTGATTTAACCATTGTATCTTATTATACTTTCTTCATAATGATTTGTATTCTCACCCTTCTGTTTTAATGTTGCCCTCGTTTGGCGACATGCAGGTTCTGGAGTTAGTAGCCCGCGTGTGATCTTAGTCGGAGTTTCTTCCGAGTTATTTGGAGATTAGGTAGTGAGTCGATGCTCTGGTCATGTAACACTGGGTAGAATAGTTATTTGAAATCATGTTTCTATTCGGTTATGTATTACGTTTGATTTGAGAACCTGTTATGTTACTACTTGTTGTTTGATAGGCTCTTAAGCCAAATATTCTGAATTATGTTTTAATTTATGTTGATATAATTATTGAGACCTGATCATGGTATGGGACATAGATCATTTTATGAAACACATGAGTATTTAGTAGTTTCCGTTGTGAATGCATATTCTGGATAAAATATGATTAATTGAGAAGTGTTATTTGAAATGACCAGGTGTATTGTATATTGTAAGTAAATGTTGTCGGTTTTTAAAGGCTTTTAGTTTTTGAAAACATCGATGTGACGCCCTTTTGTTATATGCATGCTTATTCTCTGATTATATGCTTATTTATTTTGGGGTATAAAAGGGGTGTTACAGATGACTCCGTCATCGTCCTCCAAAGATCCCCACCATAGGATCGATTCCCGCTTGGAACCGAAACTCATCAACAAGTTGCACTCAATCTGCACAATGGGATTAAAGGCCATCACTGGACCGAGTTCCTACAACATCACTAGACTTTCATCTTACAATTATGTTATGAATGCATGATGCTCAACATCACAAAACCAATGACCACAACTAGTCAAAATGGCATCATCATTCATGTATTCAACAAAGTCATGGCATTATCCAAACATACAAATTCACAACATCTTGATCAACTCAACACACAATCATCAATGCATCATGTCCTCAATCATCACCACAACATTCACCAAAATCAAGTATAGAAACACAACAATTCACAAAGCCAAGTTGCATACAAAATGCCCTCTAAACTTACCCAAACGTGCATAGTAAATTCCAGAAAATTCCCAAAAATTCTAATAAAATATAAGTTATCATATTCTGAAATCAATTTTCCAAAATAAAAATTTTCATTTTTCAGGGACCGTGCTAAGCAGGCTCCTCTCTGTAAACAGACCCTTTTTATTTCACAGAGTGTGCTAAGCGGGCTCTGCGATTCTGCTGAAAATTCCTGCGCGACCTCCATCATACCAGACCCAATCTTTTTCCCAAAAATTGATTTTAATCGATAATTTTCTGCGATTTAAGGCCTAATAACCTAGTTTTAACATGGTTTAATTATTTCAAACACTAAATTACAAATATTCATTATATCCCCAATCACCTTCATCAACCCTATACCTTCTAAATCATGTTAATTGATGATTTAACTCTATCTCATGTGATCAATCATCATACAACCATCATCATCATCTTATAACATATTACTCACACAATCAAACAAACAATTGTCACAGATTCATCATTTTCATCAAGATCACCACAAACCCCCAACATACAATTATCATTCCCTTAAATCAAACATAATAATCACCACGATAACCCCTTACCTTAGATTATTGGCTAGTTTGTTCTTCTCTTCGAATTCTACAGTTGATTCTCTTTCTCCTCTTCTTGCCCTAGCTCTCTCTCCTTTTCACATTTCTCCAATTCTACGTCGAATGAATATTTCTCCTTTTTACCTAGTTATCCTTAGGACCCCTATTATGAACTTCCTAATATGCCCTCACTAACTTCTCCTCGTATTATCTTTTATTTTATTTAATTCGATAATAACCATGCTAATTAGACTATTTTATTTTATTATTCTATTAACACCTCAATTCTACTACCCCACACACATCAACATAACATCACACGTCACATAATTATAACGTTTTGACTTTTCTTTGATATTTGGATTAAGTAAAAAAGGCAAAGTTAGATAAGAATAAATGCAATTTGCATAAAGCAAATATTGATCTGCCATACAGTCCTCAATACTTACAGCTTTTGACACCTTCTCTTAATTGGTAATGATTCATATGCGCAACTTTGATTAGTGCGAGAGTCGTTTTTCTTATGGCCCATTTGATGTAAGACGCTGAAGAAAGGGCATGTATATCTTACATCAAAATTTTCCACATGTTGATCCTCTGAAAAACATTTCATTGTGAACCTGCTGTGTGCTTTTTATGCTATTTCTCACATACTTGCCAGATAAAATTAAATAAAAAAAAGCTTCGGCAGATCATAGAATATAATAATATAATAATAATATATACTAAATATGTATTTTATTCTATAATTTTATAAATATTTTTCATGTATTAAACTATTTTATGAAAAATAAAATCATTTAAAAATATATTTTTTAAAAATTTTAAACATTATTTCTCATGTAACAAATAACATGTCCAAACCAATTACGAATTTGATGAGTAGGATAGCTATTTTACCAAAATCAACCAAACCGTAGTCATGAGCACCCCTAACTTGAGGTGGCTTTAGTGCAATCATAGAGTTTTGCTATCATTCTGTCTAATTTCTAAGCATAAATTAACGATACTACTCATAACTCATAAGAGAAAAAAATTAAAGAAAGGTAGGAACATGTTTTCTTAAAATATGGACCACAAGGGAAAAAAAAAACACCCAAACAGAAAAGTGGTCTCTTCTGCTAACTTTGGTCCCTCCATTCAATGTATTCTGTGGGATCCATGGTCGCTGTGAGATTTGATGTTGTCCAAGCAAATATTCATATAATGTTTTTAATTATTAAAAACATAAAAATTTAAATTAATTCATTAATCATTGGATTTGATTTATAAAAACCGAAATAATAAAATGCAAAACTCTGCCTATATTGTTTTTAAATATAAGCAAATTGTAAAGACATTTAATGTTTCTTAATAGTAATCATTTTAAAGACTAAATTGAATAACAATAAATAGATTTAATGATTATATTTATTATTAAAATATAAGGTAATATCAAGCACATTCCATGATCAAATAGTTGTTCATACGATGTTTTAAGAAAAATGACTCACATAATTGAAATATATCTGACACATTCATTTTAGTAAATTTTAATTTTTTAAAGACCAATTACCTCGAAATTGAGGAGAAAAGTAGCAACTTTTATTGTTTTAGCGCCTTTTAATTAAGTATCAATTGTTGCCGCCTATTTATAAAGTAACACTGGTTAAGATATTGTCAACTCCTCAATCTACACGAAAAATCAGTGATCCACGTGAAACCCTCGCCAGCCAACCAAAACGTGAATGTCACAACGATCCATCTTAGATGCAACGTCCTAATATGTAAATTTAACGTAATGAAAAGAATGATAATAAAAATAGTTGCATGAAGTACAATACCATTCTACAGGATGAACTTCAAGAGAAGAAAAATGTTTAAAGGTTTAGTCTTTAATGTAATCCCTTCTCTTTTAAATTGATTCTTAAAAATGTTTAATGTAAGTTCGGAAAACATGAATGTAACTTAGTAATGTTAGTTGTTATTGTTATGTCAAGTAAAATGTTTAATGTTGTTGTTATTATTGTTTTTGTGGTTGAGATTTAATTTTTAAAGGTTCTATTGATTTTGTTGTTGTTTTTGTTGTTAAATGTTAAAGGGTTCTATTGATTTTATTTTTTGTTGTTGTTGCTGAAATTTAAAATTTAAAGATTTCATTTATTTTGTTGTTGTCGTCGATGTTGTTGATGAGGTAGAAGATTTAGAACTGAAGATCAAACCCATGATCAGTGCCATTTTTTCCTCGGTTATTCAAAATTTGAGGGATAAAATGACTGGTTTTCATGTAGCTATGCTTACCTATTATAAATTAATCTAGAGACATTTCCATATAAAGTAGAATCAATAACAAATCCAGCATGTCCTTCGCTAAATCTACTCATATCATTACCATGAGCACCAATGTCAAAGAAGAAACACAAACCAACTAAAAGCAGGAAAATACATGTTGAAATAAATTTGACCTTTCTTGCCTTTTGTGTATCTCCTTCTTTGCTATAACTTCTCCAATATACTCACACACGAATGTTCCATGGAAAATATCCTTGCCAACCCTTACTCCTCAACCCCAAGCACAAATCATGATTGTAAACATGTTAATAAGTCTTTTGAGTATTAGGAAGATCTTAAAAGTCTCACATTGATTGGAGATAGAACATTGAAAGAGTGTATATAGAGGAACACCCCTCACCTTACTAACCGGTTTTGTAAGTATGAGTTAGGTTAAACTCTAATATGATATTAGAGCCTATCAATCGGACCATGGGTCGCCCACCATTAATATCCACGCACCAAACCCAAAAAGAGTGCTGGACAGTTCTGGACGTGAGGGGATGTATTAGGAAGATCCTAAAAGTTCCATATTGGTTGGAGATAGAGCATTGAAAGAATATATATAGAGTGACAACCTTTTCCTTTGTTTCAAATATATCTTTTGTATTATCAAGACCATTATTTTTTTTATATAAGCAAGAGATTATATTAAAGTGAGTACAAGGGTATTCAACCCGAATATAAAAAAAAGAGACTGGATTACATCAACACAACAAACGGATTGGCCATCCAAATAGTAATAGACAGATTAAACTAACCAAAAGAACTGTCATAGAGTCAATCTCAAGCTAAAGATTTTGCTACAGAGACTATCTCATGACACACTTTCCTCCCACCATTGAACAAAGTGTTATTTTGAGTTAATCAGATATCCCCGCACGACAGATAACCAAATTATATGTCTACAAATATTATTCCTATCCCTCCTCTTTAAAACAAAATCAAACAGCATAAAATGGGAATAGAAGAAAAAGTAGTAGAAACATTTCCAACTATCCAATCAAAAACAAAAATCCAAACCTCAAAACCAACACTACAAGATATAAACAGATGGTAGTGCGTTTTTTCTGGGCCGGAGCATAACGGACAAACAAGATTACATGGACACCTAAGATGACTCCTTTCTTATCTCGGAAAGGTATATATGATCAATCATTCCACGACAACATGTTGAAGACGAGCAAGAACATCTCATTTGCAGGCTCTCGTAATAAAAAACAGGTTAAATATTTAAATATTGTTAAAATAATTATAGGAATAATTTTTTTTATTTGTTTTTCAAACAAAGAAACATTCAGTAAAAGTTAAATACCTCATGATTATGAGTAGGAAATTGATCGAGCATTTGTTTTGTCACATTGGAAAAACTTTTCCAAGGCCTAGGAAGATTTACATATTGCTATTTCTCAAAAAGAGAAACGAGAATTTCTTGATCCAATACACAAATCACTGGAGTTGATTCATTCCTGAAGCTTATGTAATCACATAAAACTATAGCCTTTTGCAACGAGCTGGATTTTAAAGAGTGTGGACTAGCGACAGAGTGGATCTCATCCTGATGCGAATTCTCAAGAATTTCTCTCTCACTGCAATCTTCTGATGCCTTCAAATTAAGTCTTTCTGGTAAATATCCATATTTCTCCATCAACGACGCCTCAAGATTAACTTCACAGGAATTTGAGCAAGCAATCGATAAGATATTGAGATTGTTAGGCTGAGGTTCTTCCAAAGAAGCTTCATTTATGTGCTCAATCATTTCCAGAGAATCATCACCATGTGTCAATGTTAGTTGCTTAGGAGCTTTTGATACCTTGAATTCGGAAGAGTGGATTGATTTAACATGCAACCCGAATTCATCCATATTTCCAAAATTACCACTACAAGCATTACATTTTAAAAGCAAGCAGTGTTCAATGAACTGCACATGATGTCTATTCGGAACATGAGATTCCAATAGTTTCTTGTTGGTGAAGGAATCAAGACAAATTGCACAAGCATAACTCATGAATAACCAATGTGCTTCCCTTTCATGATTTTCCATCCAATTGTTACAAAGTGATTGATCATCGGAAAATTCTTCAAAACATACCTTACACTTAATTGAATTATCATTATCAGTATCATTGTCATTAAGAGGAGAATCTATCCATTGAAGAGCCTCATTATAATCATTACCAGAAAGCACGAGTGTTTCACCTAAAATGTTCCTTGCAATAATAGAATCATCGTCAATGACCGATACCGGATCAATATCCAATGGACTTCTCGGAGGTGCTATACCTATGTCTTCGCGAACCCTTCTCTTCGATGTCGAACCACTGCAGTATACTTTTGCTTTCCTTTTCGATCTACGACGTTTCAAATTTGATCTAGTTTTGGTCTCAACGTTGCTTAAATGCTTTCTGCAGAATGAAAAGCCAGGATGTGAATGATGCTTGCATTTAGTACCAGCCATAGTTGTACCTCCACACATTGGGGTAGGAGCTTTATCCTCTTTTGCAGGTTTTCTTGAGAAATGAGCACAACAATATTTATCACTACCAATTGCTCGTCCTCTACATTGCCTTCCCTTGGCTTCGATAAACTTTTCACACTGTCGACTCTTAGTATTATCAGTATCAGGTTCTACAAATAATTCAATAGCCTCTTCATCATCCATAGGCTTTGATACCATTTCTGTGACGGGCAAGATATCAGAATCTACAGCCTTGACTGCCATATCACTCAATTCATTCATCAACTGACTAGGAAACTCGGTTTCAATGGGCTCCTCCACCGTACATTTTATGCGTCGAACATGCACATGGATGGTGAATTTGAAGTTTAGGCCTCTTCTGAAACCAAGTTGAAAGTTTGTTTGGCACAATCCATAACTAGAAGCATGTGGATGCGAGCCGATGCTGCTAGAAAACAAAGGATTCCTTGAAAACCATTTCATTACATCATGCTTCCATGTCTTCCGTACATAACCTACTTTTGGTTCTGGTGCTACATTCTAAAGAGTGTAATCGTCATTCCACAAAATGGAATCAACCAATAACTAAACAAGAGAATAACAAAATTAATGAAACACATATATTGGAAGAAATGTTTGTTATCAAAATTATAAATGCCTCATTTAGCAGCTCAATTATTTCTGCATTTTTTGCCTTCTCGCATGGATCAAACCAAGACTTAGAACAACTCAGTTTCCAATCCTCCGTTATATAGTGCTGCACTTTGCTCTATAGACGAAAAAAATATAAACAATACAATTCAAACAATAATAACCGTATTTGAGCAATGAAAATACTAGTAGTTGTAAAAATTCTAAACCACCATTAAAATATAAGCTTAGGAATTATAATTCACCTTTTGCAGTCGTTGAACCAATCCTCCAAGATCTGAATAACTTTGACAAGCAGAAGCTTCCATAGTAAACTGCTTCCAAATCATCACGTCGCAAGCATCTTCTATCAAAGCCTATATGTACTATATATAAATTAAGCAAAAAAATATTTCATGCTACATAAATATGAAATGTATTATGACAAGAAAGAACATACATGAGAATGAATTTGTTCAACAATATTGATCATTTCAACGACCATGTTTTCCATTGTAAACCATCGAGCAATAAAAAAGTTATCATATAAAACATGTTTCACAAATTATTCTTACAAATCCTTAAACAGCATCACAAATACTTATTTCCAGGGGCGGAGCTATAGCCCAGCGAGCCCGGGCACGCGCCCGGGCTCAACACCTCCTTTAGTTGTATTCACCCCACTTAATAGTTGGTTTTTTAGACAATACTAGAGGCAAAATTAGTAATTTTTAGACAAAATTAAGGGCAAAATTAGTAAAAACAGAGTGTAAAATTTTAGACAAAATTAAGGACAAAATTTTTAGGCAAAATTAAGGGTAAAATTAGTAGAAACATAGTGTAAAATAATTAAAAACAAGGTATAAATTTTTTGCCCGGGCTCCCTGCAATTTCTGGCTCCGCCACTGCTTATTTCACAAACCGAAAAACTCAAAATTAATGTGTTCCTTGTTGTTAGAAATTTGGATAAAAATAAACATTAACCAATGCCATGAACATAAAGTTAACAATTATATTTTAACAGACACATAAATATCTGTACTTGAACCAACTGTTCCGAAAATGATAATTGTTGCATGGGAGGAGCATCCATTATCAGTAATGGATTGCCATGGAGTTCATTGTCCCATAGTAAAATATCGGGGTTCGCAATTTTCAATACAGACAAGCTCATCCATGTTTGTATTTCTCCAAGCTAAATATCACCGTTCCTATATAGATCATTGCATGAAAAAAGTTAGACAATCTAGTTTTTAATGGAAGCTGCAAAGTGTATCAAAGAATATATAAAACATCTAAGGGATGCAGTTAATGTACCTTAAAGAAATGAGGGGGAAAATTTATGTATAAGTGACTTGAGGACTATGGGAGTGATGAGTGAAGTGGGTGAGAAAAAAATATTCTTTTAAATTTGTAAGAAAAATGTTTAAATGTAAGATATGAAATTGAAGATTTTCAACAATTTATTATTTTATCTTTGACTAGATTAAATATTTAAATGTTTAAATGTCTTTGACAAGATTTAGTTTTTTTTTGTTTTTCTTTTTTATTATTTTTTTTTTCTATTTTTATGGGTTTTGTTTTGGTAAAATCTAAATCTAAAAAGAAATTATTAAAATTCAACCTTTAAACTTTTGATTATTGAATATGGCACAAAACCAAGTTGCGTCGTGGTGGTAACCTAAAACACAATGATAAAGTCTAATCATATCTATATTATGAAAAATTTATCAAAGACCTAATCTAAATTTAGAAAAATACGCATATTAAAAAATAATTAAAAATAATTAAAAGAAACTATAGTTGAATAGATATAAAATTTGCTAGATATTAGATTGATATCCAATTTAATAACCAAAACACTACAGGTGAATAATGAAATTTGCCTTGCCATACTACAAATGAATATTAGATTTATTGACAAAACATTAAGTCCCAACAAACTATCTACATCTACCATTATATATCTTTCTTGTGAAAGCATCTGCCTCTGAAGATAATAAAATTTTAGAACTTCAAAAAGCTTGAAAAAATTCTCAATGATGAATTTTAAATGCATAAAAAATTCAGTAAAAAAAATGCATAAAAAATATTTTCAATGTTTAGAACTGATATTTCTTTACTTGAAACAGATAGCTCTTTAGATGTTTTTTGCATACAGTCCATAAAACTTTAAAATGATGATCCACAAAATGTATCCAATAAGATTTGAATTAGAGTAGAGATGTGTTGTTCTCCAAGAACAACAACTACTATAATAACATTGCATTTGTTGTATTAATGTAATTTAATATTCTGTGTAAACAATATAACGTTAAAAAAAAAATTTATACACCTTTTACCTCAGTTTTTGTCAGAAACCGAGGGTATTATTTTAGCGTGATAATTGAGAAAATTGATCACCGTCCTTAAACAAATATGTGCCGTCAGTTTTATAAGTATCAATGCTCAAGACACTTCTATTAGTGATTTACATGAAGCCTAACAAACATCCAGTATAAAAGCATTCTGAATATCAATAATTGTTAATGAATCATATAACATGAAAACTTTAAAGCGTAAATTTTTTTGTAAAGTTCTCTATGATGGATTGCAAGAGTAGAAAATAAATTGTGTTTAAGGTTTATGTTCTTCAATAATAATTTTCTTTTATGGTGATCTTCAATAATCATATATTCGATTTTTTTAGAATAACCACTATTTAAAAAAAAATTACGTAAATAACCAATGTTTCAAAAAAAATTACATAAATGACCATTTTTTCACTCATTTTACACATTATCAGGTACACACAATGGATCTAGCGCGTTCGACTTTTTCGAGTTGCACATCAACCTTAAGTTTCTGATTTCCAGATTCCTAACTCCAAAACCTTTCGACAATGACTTGATATGAAACTACTAGTTCTGCCCAGTAATTTTATGCATCGAAGGTGCGCGTGGACGACGAATTTGAAGCTTAGGTCTTCTGAAATTAAAGCTTGTTTTGCACAATCCTTTAGAAGTAGAAGCACGTGTCTGCGAGCCGATGCTGCTAGATAACAAAGGATTCCTTGAAAACCACTTCATTACATCATGTTTCCATGTTTTCCATACATAACCTAATTTTGGTTCTGGGGCTACATTCTAGAGAATGTTGACATCATTCCACAAAATGGTATCATCCAATTCCTAAACAACAGGATAAAAAAATTAATCAAACCATTACACATGGAAGAAATATTTGATATCAAAATTATAAATACCTCATTTAACAGCTCAATTATTTATGCATTTTTTGCCTTCTCGCATCGATCAACCCAAGACTTAGAACAATGCGGTTTCCAAGCATCCATTATATAACGCTGCACAATGCTCTATAAATGAAAAAGATATACAATTGTGAAAATTTTAAACCACTAGTAAAATGAAAGTTTAGGAAATAGAATTCACCTTTTGTCGTTGCTGAATCATTCTTTCAAAATATGAATAGCTTTTACAATCATAAACTTCCATAGAAAATTGCTTCCAAACCATCACATCGCAAGCATTTTCTATTAAAGCCTATAAGTAATATAAATAAATTAATTTATTATAATTATTCTTCATCTTCAAAATAAAATTTATAATCACTATAATTTTTTATTTTTATTATAATTTTTATTTTTATTTATGTTAATTTTATTAATTTTGTTATGGATTCTATTAAATCGTATTTTAATATAAAATTTTAAACTATTCATTTATTTTGTTTATTATATATTTATATATATATATATATATATATATATATATATATATATATATATATATATATATATATATATATATATATATATATATATATATATATATATATATATATATATATATATATATATATATATATATATATATATATATATATATATATATATATATAAAATAATAATTTATTTTATGTATTCAAAAGTTATTATCAACACATAGTTTATTTTGTGTCTGAGAGATATAATATATATCAAGTGTACTCAATTTTTTTTTAACGTTATGTGTTAAGTTATGATTTTTTAATCACTCAATATTACAAATATTATTTTCAAAAAAATATTTATGAAATTTTCACCATTGAATATTATATCACATATATAAAATTAAAAGGATAAAAATGTAAATTATTAATTAAATCCCTCCCCTGCCCTTATGAACCAGACATATTTTTAACCAAAATCCCTCACCTCTCCTCCCCTGCTCTCGTTTGAACCAAACATATATATAATTTAAAAAAATCTCTTCCCCCTCCCCTTCCTTCCCTGGCCTCCATTAAAACTCCTCATCTCCCCCTCATTTGAACCAAACATACTCTCCATTAGCCTCTCGTTGCTGTATTGTTGGGTTTCCTTCCGTTTTTTGTCTTTTTATTATATCGAAATATCTATTTTGCCTCTAAAAAATTGGTATTATATAGTACAATATTTCAAAGGATGATTTCTATTTCAAGTGATGGGTTTAGCTTGAAACAGAGTCGTCTCAAGTTTTTAGAGGCCGTGTGTTATTTAGTCATAGTTTAACTATGGCAAAATAAATGGAGGCCCTACTTAATCATAATTTAACTTAACAAATATTTTATGAGACCCGATTTAATTATAGTTTAATCTAGATAATTTTGAGACCCTGTACGATAGTCTGCCTTGCACGTCCTTAAAAGACTGACTTAACTTGAAACATTTTGAGATGATTAATTACTTGAAACTTTTAATTTCATAAAATGTTGATTTTACTAATGCCAACATGGAGGGAGCGAATATGTGATGAGCTAATTTAAAGGTAAAGATATTGTGAACATATATGCGTGAATATGACATGGTTGCAGTTGTTTCGGGAAAAAATGACAAGATTTTCATGATTTCTACACTACTCATCTAGAAAGATTATCACCTTGTATTACAAAGGATATTTATGTCTCCCTTTCTTTCTTTTAGTACACACTTTCAAGACACCACACAATGTGTTTGTTGTCTACCCAGCTAGGCAAGGAATCTTATTCATTTGGTTGCCTTTTTTATACACAGATCCCCCTGGGGTTTGATAAAATTGTTGTAAAATGTCTCTTTTTGTTTGAATTGTGTTTACCATTTGTTAAATGAAAGATTAAGGAGGGTAATGCTATTTTTAAAGGGATGTCATTTGTATCTATTGACAAATGATTCTATTTTATTATTCTATATAATATAGAAAAGGCTTTCTTTAGAATAGTCTTGGTTTTGTATGACACTATATTTTTAGTTATATTTACTGTTACATTTTTATTATTACTCAATATAAAATTTAGGTATTGTGTTATCTTTTGAATTACAGTTGTAGAATGAAACTAAGTTCAATGCTGGATAAATTTTGCATATATGTAAGGGAAAAAAATGAAAAAAATACTATTATAAAAAGAAAATCTTCTTAGGTCGGTTAGTAATGAACGGATTTAACAAGTTATTTATCTACTAATGTATACATAAGTCAGTGTTTATTAACAAAAACCCTTATCTAATGATTAATTACACTAGCGATTTTAGCGGAAAGCGCTGTCTAAAGATGTCTAACACCACTGCTTTCAGCAGAAAGCACAGTCTAATGATGTCTTACACCAGCGCTTTTATCCGAAACTGCTGCCTAAAAAGGACTTATGCTAACGCTTTTAACAAAAAGAGCTGTCTAAAGTGAACTTAAGCCAACACTTTAATATTAAAAAGAGCACTGGCTATACCTACAACACCATTAGAATATATAGCGCTTTAAAGCACTATTTAAGTTTAAAAAGCGTTGTCTAAGGTCTTAATTGGCATAGTGAAATCAATAATTTTTTGAGTTCTAGATTCAATCAATTTTTAGAATTTATAAGTTTTAAGCTCAAATGATTTTTGTTTTAGGGTTTCCGAATTCTTGAATGGAGACTCAATTTAATAGACATTATAAGGTTTTTGAGCTTCATCTCTCTATGATGCGGTCGACTCATGGACGATAACTTTTTTCCTCTTTAAAAGGGCTTCATGCACGGTGTTTCCCATTAAAGGCTCGTTAGGTAGGCTGCTTCAAGGCGAAATAACCTTTCTTCTATCAATTGTGAATAATGTTGTTGAACGATATTATATATGAAGTTCAATAATTCATTACCATCTTATATACTGAGATTGGCTCGCAACAGTTGAAATCAAAGAAATGTTTCCAGTTGTGAAGCACACAGTGGTACTAGAGGTTTGACAGGGGGTACTGAAGTAGATCATACAATCAGAGGAGGTTGGAGTTGATTTGGGTGCGAGTGTCTACCACAACTTGATCTACAATGACTTGAGGAGAAGTAGGATGAGGAGGTTGAGTTCTCACTGTTTGGGTTAAAGGGGGCAGCGACAACTGCTTCACGTTGTGCGGCAGAATGAGTAGCGTTAGATCAAACTATTGTTGAAAGGTTTTGGAGTCAGGAGTTTAGAAAACCAGAAAATCAAGGTTGAGGAGTTACTCGAATAGGTAGAATGTAGTAGCTCCAATGCTTGGCTTCAAGAAATTTGATATGATAAATTAAGAAGGTTTCAAATTGATGGGTCAAAGAGAGAATGTGTGGTTGTGGAAAGTGCGAGAATCATAAGTCGTTTCTCACATACGGTGTCACACTATTCTGTTATGGAACCAGAAGTGATCGGAAAATAGTGTAGGATCAAGCGCTTACCACTGCGCTAAAAGCAATTGCTGTTAGTGAGGGCGCAACTTTATTTCCTTATAGTATGAGCCCTCAGGGGCTGCACCTAAAGCGAGGTTTGTAAGCTCTCTCTAGGCGCCATGGGTTGGGATGTTAAGCCCATTCGAATCCCTAAGGGTGACGCTGGATTTATTTATCCAACAATCTCCCCCCCAGTGTCAGCCGGGGGGATTCGAACCCATGACCATGCTCTGATACCACTTGTAGGATCAAGCGCTTACCACTGCGCTAAAAGCAATTGCTGTTAGTGAGGGCGCAACTTTATTTCCTTATAGTATGAGCCCTCAGGGGCTGCACCTAAAGCGAGGTTTGTAAGCTCTCTCTAGGCGCCATGGGTTGGGATGTTAAGCCCATTCGAATCCCTAAGGGTGACGCTGGATTTATTTATCCAACAAATAGTTGGTTCCATTGAACAACAACGGATCTGAGCATTCGATGTATAGGAGGAGGGAAAGACCTACAAGGTTAGTACTCTAACACACAAGTTAGTATGTGAAGGACAGGAGTAAATAACATTTGAATTTGAAATTGTCTCCCTGAATACTTCGGTCGCATCCTTTATATAATGAAGCAATTATAACATTCCGCTATTTTCTAGGAGTGTGATGCAGGGATAGGTTGAATGTATCTTTACTCTAGATCTCCTATACTTTTCCATAGGGTATTTCCTCTGCACCATGAGAAATCCAAACAATTTGTTACTTCCTCTGAGTGGCCGACCAATGGCTATTCCAGTTGGAACAAAACAATATGTTTTTTCTATTATTCTCTCATGCGCTTCCTAGAGATCGTCAGGCCTCGTTGGTAGATTCGACTATCTCTAGTATATGGAGTAGTTGGGACCCCTCTAAAGTAATAGTTTTATCCTAACAAGTCCTATAGGATAGGATTCCTACCAAAAAGAATTTACTCAAGAGGTGGCTTGTCATTGGTTCAGAGGGTGTCAATTTCACTTTTTGTTCGAGGTTTCTAGACTTATTTTCTCATTTGTTTGTGACATGTGATTGTTAAACAATAAGACATATCTAGAAGGGGTTGAATAGATCCCTTATTTAATTTGCGCTTTTTAAAAATGTTTTTAAAATTGTGCGAAAGCTCCCGGAATTAAACTCGTCTAAAACGATCCATTATTGGAAGGATCGGATATGCGACACCGAATGGAGTAAAAATGATGAGATTGAATCAATACAATATTTACTTAATCAAAAGCTTAAACAATATCACTGAGTACTTCTTACTTCTAATGACTTGATTAAGATAAACAAAATAGTTTGTGGGTTTGTCAATTTATCAAACACTTGGTGTGCAAAATACACCAAGTTCAGTTTTACTTAATTGGTAGTGCTGATATGAACTAGATAGCAATCAAAATGAATGCTATGAATTTTTTAAATGCTTTTAATAACTACAACTACAGTAAAGCAGATTTAACAAGCTCAATCACACAAACTATAGCAGCTGAGAATCAAATTTCTTAAAAGAAAAAACAACACACGATTTGTTTAGGCAGATCCCTTTGTCGTCCTCGCGTAGCGTACGTCTGCCCCTAATTCTAGAATCTAGAATTAGGATATATGATATTAAGTTACAAAGTCTTACAAGAGAAGAAATAGTCACCAATACTCAATTTAGAGTGGATGAATTATGAAACTATCCTCTTCTCTTCCCTTGATTCAAGATGAACCAAATGTGCCAAACTCTTCGAACAAACCTCCGGTTACCACTACTTGTTTGCACGTACACAATGTTCTGCAAACCTTTCACTAGGCTGATTTCGATCGCAATATGTTTGATCCTAAATCTTTCTTCACAATTCTCCAGTTACCGCTACTTGATTGAGCAACCCCACAGTTTCCCAATTCTTTCACTCGGCTGAATTCAATGAAGCAAAGATTTGTGCAAAAATCCCCAAATCTTAAAGATATTGGAGGACAAAACCCCAATGGTTTTATTCAAGAAAAAGCCCACAATAGCTAAACCCAAATCTGAACCTCAATCTTCAATTTGAACGTTTTCACCACATCACTGCATCTTGATTAACAAAAAATTTTATGTGTAATTGTTGATGAATACATGAGAGGATGAAGTTGATGAGCTCAATGTGTATATCTTTCACTTTTTCTTGTTATTTTTTACAAATGTTGAAAACTAGTTAATATAGGTGTTACCCAATAACCAATTACCACACAGCATAGCAGAAAATCTCTAACAAACAACGAATAGTCGACCATTACAGTAAGCCAAGTCGGCGCGAGCGATCTCGAGGAAGGTGGAATTGAATTTTAAACAATGATGCGTCGACCACTGCAGGGCATGTGTCGACGCAAGTTATAAATATTCAACTTCCAGTATGAGTCGACCAGACGGGTCGATGTGAGCGGTCATGCGGTTGGTGGGATAATTTTTGAAATGACCATGCGTCGACCGCTGCAGGGCATGCATCGACGCAGAAGATAAATCCTCAACTCCCAGTTTTTAGTCTACTAGAGGGGTCGACGCGAGCAGTCTTGAGCTTGGCCCAATTTCTTTCTTCAGCACATGAGTCGACGCATGCACAGATTTCTTCTAAAAATTGTTGTTTTCAAGGACTTTCATGTCACCTGTTCTTCTAACATTATTCTTCATGAAGCCAGTCCAAATCAATAAGTTTTGACATCATTAAAACAAGGATAGATATGCATTGTCCTTATAGTGATGTAGTGGTTTCTGTATGGTATGATATTTTCATGTGATTGGGATGGTCTATAGTCATACCTAGGTATTCTTTCACCTCTTTATAAATGTTTTTTCCTAGTGGTGGTTCGTCTAGGATTATGGGTAGCTTATGACTTGACATGTTGTTGTCTTGTTGACCTGGAAAACTCGGAAGGTTATAATGTTCTTAGATAAATTGGTGTCAACGAAGGACGTGGAAGATATGACGATTCTTTTGGCTTTAAAATGGTATCTTGATAGGTCAGTGGAAAACCTTTTGGCTTTCTCGGCTTGGCCAATAGCAACATCAATGTCTTCGGCTTCCGCTAGGCATGTTCTTGTTGCTTATTGTTGATTGCTGTCAGTTTTTGCAGGTCTTTGGTTGGGGAGATCTACCTGGTAATCTTTTGTGGTACTCCTAGTTTTTGTCTTTCTATGGCCTCCTACTCTGGTATTGGTCTTATCGTTTTTTGATTGGCTTCTTGTGGTTTTTTCTTTTTTAGATTATTGTTTCATTCTTTTGTTTTATTGGTTGTTTTCGGTACTTCTGGTGTCGCTTTTCAGCATATTGTATTGTACTCTAGGCCTTTAGTGGCTCATTATTTTATATATAATTCTATTTGCTATTAAAAAAATGTCTTTTTAATATTATTAAATTTATTTTAGGTTTTATAATTTTTTATGATAGTATATTTTTCCAAAACATTCAAAAAAAAATTATCACAACATATTTTTTTATTAAAGTTGAGTCTAGAGGGAGTAATACGCAAAGATTAATAAAAAAGTAGAGCCAAAATCATGATTGTCATTTTGTTATGGTTCAAGAATATTTTGCGCATTTAAATGAATAATTTATGGCAAAGTTTAATTCATCCATATTTTTTATTTATATTTCGTCAAGTTTCAGTTACATCCATTTTAAATTTGAATCTAGTCATCTTTTATATTTCAATCTTTTAAACTTTTACTAGTTTTCTAGAGTTTCATTATATATATGGAATTTAGCCATTGCCAATAATATACTAGTATAAATAAATAAGTTTAATGGTATTACACAGACATTCTATAAGAATATTTAAAATATCAAATTATAAAAATAATTTAAAATTTATAGACTCATTTGATTGGATAAATGATTGTCATTGGTTGATAGTAAAAAATAATATATATTATCAGTGTACCATCAATTTTCTCTATATAAATGGTTGATACATATAAATCAACAACTTAAAAAATTATTTTTATTTAAATATAAAATATCAAAAACATACAATTTAGTCATATTATGTTACTTTTATAAAAGTATTTTAAAAATAATAATATAAAATAAAATAAATATTGGTTTCTCTTTAAATAATGTTGTAGTAAAATTGCACTAATATTTTATAACAAAAATATGTAAAAATTATCACATATGGAGTAAAATTGCACTAATATTTTATAACAAAAATATATATAAAAATTATCACCTTTTTTATCTTCTTTTATTCTTTCCAGAATAAAACGCCATTTAAATGAATAAAAGATAAATAATTAAAAATATGTAAAAGTTTGAATTGTGCGCATCACGCTACTCTACTTTTACTTATTTCCCCCCCCAAAATATATACTGAAATACCTTATAACCCTAGATCATTTTCATTTTATATATATATATTCAATTAGAGGCAATACCTTCAAATAAATTCATATCTTATATTTATAATATTGTTGATACAAATCTAATAGAATAATTTTACTCAGAAAAATTTCTTATCCAGTGTTTATCTAAACTATCTTGCAATTACTTCTGTCATCAATTTTAATGGTAAGATCTGATCTTTCTCTAAGATATTTTGTATATACTTTATCTTTATAACAAAAATATCTATAGTGTAAGAATTTATATTTTATTAGAAATTTCCTTGATTGATTAGATAATTGATACCCAATTTTACATCATTTAATTATACAATTTTTTAAAATTATTTTTAATAATTATTTGATATACATATTTCTTCAAATCTAGATCGGATCTTTGTTAAATTTTCGTTATCGTAGATCTGATTAGAATTTATCATTGTGTTACAGGTAAATATGATGGCTTGATTTTGTGCCTAATTGAATGTCAAATAGTCCAAAGGGTGAAGTTTTTCAATATTTCTTCTTAAAATTTTGATTGCTAAACATATTAAATTAGATTTATAAAAAAAATTAGATGTGATATATAAGAAAAAAATAAAGAGGAACCAACTAGGGTTTTTGAATGCGCTTTTATATCAATTTAATTATATAGTTTTTTTAACATTATTTTTAATGACTATTTAGATACACATACTTTCTTGAATCTATTGATAGAATTTTTATTAAATTTTTCATCTTATAGATCTGATTTGAATTTCATTTCTGTCACAGGTTGAGCACATCACGACTTGGTTTTATACCGCATTGAATAACCAAAAGCTTAAAGGTTTATTTTTTCATAATTCTCTTTTAAAGTATGATTTCTAATCAAATTGGATTTGATTTATAACAAAATAAATAGAATTGGATTTCATATATAAGAAAAAACAAAGAGGATTTAATTTAGGTTTTTGAGTACGCTTTATTCAGCTGCAGTGTTTTAGTTAGAAAATTGAATATTAATATATCTATCAAATTTTATATCTATTTAAGTGCACAATATCTTTTGAATTATTCTAATAATGATTTAGATATTCTATTTTCTTAATTATAGATCTGATTAAAATTTATCATTGTGTTAGAGGTTGAGCACGACCTGAGATGATTTTAATTTGTGTCGTATTGAATATCCAAAAGTTTATTTTTTTCATTATTCTCTTTTAGATTTGAATTCATAACTAGATTATATTTTATTTATAAGAAATAAATAGGATGGAATTTTCATTTTGATATATGATGTACTGAATTCCAAGTGTTTTAGTTAATAAATATGATATTAATCAAACATTTATCCAATTTTATAAAATATTTTTAATGATTATTTAGATATGCTTATTTGCTTAAATTTTTATGTCTTTTAAGGTGTTTATTTAGAATTTATTAATTGTTTGTTTGAGCTAAGTACACCTTGTGTTGTTGTTGTTGCTGTCTATCTATATATACCTTTGTTTCCATTTTTCTTTTATATATATATATATATATATATATATATATATATATATATATATATATATATATATATATATATATATATATATATATATATATATATATATATATATATATATATATATATATATATAATTTGCCATTTAAAAAAAATGTTAAAAATTACTTGTTTTTGACCAATATACAATGTTCTATAGTCCATTATTATATTCATTGAACACAACTATAAAAATTTACTAATAAATAATAGATTATTATAGAATTTTTACCAATTCTCAACTCTATTCATTCCCTACACCATTCACATTTCCATTATTATTTTTACCATAAATAAATTCCCCTTAAAATAGAAAAAAACATAAAATTATAAAAAATGAAAAAAAATAATTTAGTTTAGTCAAAGACTACTAGAACCTTCAATTTTATCTTATACAAAATATTTCATAAAAATTTAATAGAATATCTTACACAACATTTCTCATCAACTTCACTCATCACTCCCATAATCCTCAAGTCACTTATACATAAATTTCTCCCTCACTTCTTTAAGGTACATTAACTGCATATCCCTTGCATGTTTTATATATTCTTTGATAAATTTCTTATCCATTTTCATATTTTCATGCAATGATCTATATAGGAACGGTGATATCTTAGGAGCCAGGTTTGTTCTAAGTCATATCAATCAATAACTTATACAAACATGGATGAGCTTGTCTGTATTCAAAATTGCGAACCCGATATTTTACTATGGGATAATGAACTCAATGGCAAACCATTACTGATAATGGATACTCCTCCCATGCAACAATTATCATTTTCGGAACGGTTAGAGATTGACGAGCCTATGGCCGTCTGGTTCAAGGTACATATATTTATCTTTACTTAAGAATTTGATTGAGAAACTTCAGAAAATAAGGAAAATAAAAAAGCAATGTATGTTAATTTTGCATTTCTGTCTTTGTAGTGGAAAGGGAAGTGGCATGCAGGCATCAAATGTGCAAGAGATGATTTGCCAATGTCCACTCAGAAAGACAAACCAGTTGACGATAATCAGAACAAATATTTCACCATATTTTCTCCGGATATAAAGAATTATTGTTGGGTTAAAATGATTTCTGTTCAATCGATTAATGAATTTCCTCAGCCTATAGCATATGAAACTCATCAAGATGGCTTGAAAATTGTACAAGACTTGACTATTGCTCGACGCTTTACAATGCAAAACCTCCTCATCGAAATGATTAATATTGTTGAACAAATTCATTCTCATGTATGTTCTTCCTTGTCACATATTCTTCTTTTACATTTCCTATTAATTTTTTTTGCTTAATTTATTTATATCATTACATATAGGCTTTGACAGAAGATGCTCGCGATGTGATAGTTTGGAAGCGATTTGCATTGGAAGCTTCTGAGTGTAAAAGCTATTCAGATTTTGGAAGAATGGTTCAACGACTGCAAAAGGTGAATTTTATTTCCTAAGCTTATATTTTACTAGTGGTTTAAATATTTCACAACTACTTAGTAATAATTTTATATCTTTTTCGTTTATAGAGCATAGTGCAGGGTTATATAATGGATGATTGGAAACTGCGTTGTTCTAAGTCTTGGGTTGATCGATGTGCGAAGGCAAAAAATGCAGAAACAATTGAGCTGCTGACTGAGGTATTTATAATTTTGATGTCAAATATTTCTTTCAGTATAACGGTTCGATTAACTTGTTTATCCTGTTGTTTAGGAACTGGTTGATTCCATATTGTGGAATGATGTTTGCACTCACTGGATTGAAGACCCTGAGCCAAAATTACGTTATGTATGGAAAACATGGAAACATGATGTAATGAAATGGTTTTCAAGGAATCCGTTGTTATCTAGCAGCATCGGCTCGGAGCCACGTGCTTCTAGTTCTTATGGATTGTGCCAAACAAGCTTTCAAGTTGGTTTCAGAAGGCCTAAACTTCAAATTCGTCGTTCGATGCATAAAAGTACCGTGGAGGTGCCCGTGGAATCTGAGTTTCCTAGTCAGTTGATGAAGGAATTGAGTGATATTGGAGTCGAGGCTGTAGATTGTGATGTCTTGCCCATCACAGAAATGGTACCAAGGCCTATGGATGATGAAGAAAGGCCTATGGATGATGAAGAGGCTATTGAATTATTTGTGGAACCTGATATTGATGATACTAAGAGTCGACAATGTGAAAAGTTTATCGAAGCCAAGGGAAGGCAATGTAGAGGACGAGCAATTGGTAGCGATAAATATTGTTGTGCTCATTTCTCAAGAAAACCTGCAAAAGAGGATAAAGCTCCTACCCCAATGTGTGGAGGTACAACTATGGCTGGTACTAAATGCAAGCATCATTCACATCCTGGCTTTTCATTCTGCAGAAAGCATTTGAGCAATGTTGAGACCAAAAATAGATCAAATTTGAAACGTCGTAGATCGAAAAGGAAAGCAAAAGTATACTGCAGTGGTTCGACATCAAAGAGAAGGGTTCGCGAAGACTTAGGCGTGGCACCTCCGAGAAGTCCATTGGATATTGATCCGGTATCGGTCATTGAAGATGATTCTTTTATTGCAAGGAACATTTTAGATGAAACGCTCACGCTTTCTGGTAATGATCATAATGAGGCTCTTCAATGGATAGATTCTCCTCTTAATGACAATGATACTGATAATGATAGTTCAATTAAGTGTAAGGTATGTTTTGAAGAATTTTCCGATGATGAATCACTTTGTAACCATTGGATGGAAAATCATGAAAGGGAAGCACATTGGTTATTCATGAGTTATGCTTGTGCAATTTGTCTTGATTCCTTCACCAACAAGAAACTATTGGAATCGCATGTTCCGAATAGACATCATGTGCAGTTCATTCAACACTGCTTGCTTTTGAAATGTAATGCTTGTGGTGGTAATTTTGGAAATATGGATGAATTTTGGTTGCATGTTAAGTCAATCCACTCTTCCGAATTCAAGGTATCAAAAGCTCCTATGCAACTAACATTGACACATGGTGATGATTCTCTGGAAATGATTGAGCACATAAATGAAGCTTCTTTGGAAGAACCTCAGCCTAACAATCTCAATATCTTATCGATTGCTTGCACAAATTCCTGTGAAGTTAATCTTGAGGCGTCGTTGATGGAGAAATATGGATACTTACCAGAAAGACTTAATTTGAGGGCATCTGAAGATTGCAGTGAGAGAGAAATTCTTGAGAATTCTAGTCGGAATGAGATTCACCCTGTCGTCGTTAGTCCACCCTCATTAAATTTGGGTTCATTGCAAAAGGCTATAGTTTTATGTGGTGACATAAGCTTTGGGAAGGAACCAACTCCAGTGATTTGTGTATTGGATCAAGAAATACTCAATTCTCTTTTTGAAAAAGAGCGATACGTAAATCTTCCTAGCCCTTGGGAAAGTTTCTCCTATGTGACAAAACAAATGCTTGATCGATTTCCTACTCATAATCACGAGGTATTTAACTTTTACTCATTGTTTCTTTGTTCAAAAAACTTCATTCTTATAACTGTTTTTTTACGATATTTAGGAGAGCCTGCAACTGAGATGTTCTTGTTCCACTTCTACATGTTGTCGTAAAACATGTGATCATATATACCTTTCCGATAATGGTCTTGATCATGCAAAAGATATATTCGGGAAACCAATGCGCGGAGAGTTCCCATACAATAAAAATGGTCAACTCATGTTGAAGGTAAATTACTTTAATTAATTGTAACTAGCTACAATTGTATCCAAAACTGAGGTGTTATGAATTTCTCTACAAAACTACAGGAAGGTTATCCGGTGTACGAGTGTAACGATTTGTGCAGATGTAGTAAAACCTGTCAGAACAGAATATTGCAGAAGGGAATTCAAGTTAAATTGGAAGTCTTTAAAACAAAGGAAAAGGTTGCCACTGTTGTTCTTTTGCTAAATTCAAAATTACTAAAGAGTCTTATTATGTTAACAATCATTTTTTTTATTCTTAGGGATGGGGAGTAAGGGCTGGCGAGGACATTCTTCGTGGAACGTTCGTGTGTGAGTATATCGGAGAAGTTGTAGCAAAGAAGGAGGTACACAAAAGGCGAGAAAGGTTCCAATTTAGTTTCTTTCTTTGAGTTGGTTTTTGTTTCTTCTTAGATATACTTACTTGGTTTGTGTATGTTCCAGATACGGTAAAAACGGTGAATATTTCTATGACATTGGTGCTCATGTTAGTGATATGAGTGGAATTACAGAAGGACACGCCAGCGAATACGTTATTGATTCCACTAATTATGGAAACGTCTCAAGATTCATTAATAGTAGGTAAGCATAAATTTAATGCAGAAATATTTGGTATTTATCGAAGAGAAAAAGATCGATGGTTTGATTTTTTTACCGTTAATGCAGTTGTTCGCCGAATCTTGTGAATTACCAAGTTTTTATAGAGAGCATGAATAGTGAGCATGCACATATTGGTCTTTATGCAAATAGAGATGTACGTAACTCTCCATTGCTTGTTTAAGATTATTTGACATCAATATATATGGATTAGATTTGATATTTTTTCTTGACAACAGATTGCTTTGGGGGAAGAGTTGACATATAGTTATGACTATGAGTTTGTTGGTGGAGAAGAATATCCTTGTCTTTGTGGATCCTTGAAGTGCAGAAACTGAAGAATATGCTAAAGGATGAAACATGTTGTAATAACATTCTTTCTGTTGTTGTAATACCATTTTAACATTATGTAAGTGTAATAATGAATGATTTATGGTTGTATAATAGATAGACATGTTGGACATCTCATTGATGCAGGAAATCTTTGTCAGTTGTTTCTTCTGGCTTTCTTGATCATATTCAATTGATTGGAATTCTTTGAGTAGGTTTCATATGAATTTTGTGATGAATATGGTTGAATTTCATTTTGGTTTACAGAAGTTTTACCTACTTTTCATATATTGAATGTTTTTTGACAAACATTTCTTAGGAATTGGATATACTCAGACAAATTTAAAAGAATATTAGATGGTACCAACATTTTGTAATCATTTTTTTTTTTTTTAATTTATTTTAACATTGCAATTGCTAATATGTGTTATTATCATAAAATAAAAAGATATTTAATTTTTTTATTGCTTTGACGATTTTAATTTTGTAATCATTTTTTGTTTTTGTTTATTTTAATATTGTTATTTCTAATATTTTCCATTATCATAAAAGAAAAAGATATTTAATTAATAGACTTTTTTTTATTGTTTTTTCATATTTTATATCATAAATATCGCAATGAAGTAATTTCTAGTTTTTGTTTAAATAAATAATATTTTTTTTACAAAACTATTTCGTCTCTATTTCTTTAGTCTTTTGTCCAATTTATGTGGCTATATTTTTCTTAAGATTCAAATAGAATCAAATCGTTTGAATTGTAATGTTTACAAATGGTGTTGTTCCGGACTATCCCAATTATTTAGATTGGCCTAATCCACTCTTTGCCCCAATACGTCCTGGCCCAAACACGCGGCAGCCTTTTCCAGCATGCCCAGGGCAAAAACAAGGCACAACCGAGCACATTAAAGCCTCGTGCTCGGTAACGACTAACTCTCCGCGTTTTCCGGTCGAAAACCACGTACGGGCCCTCAAAAGATGGAATCCACCGTTACAGAGTTGCCCTATAAATAGCCCTCTAGCCTCAGAGGGCAAGGTAATCACATTTCAACCCAAAATCTCTCACTTAATTTTTTGTTGTACCTTGTTGTCCGAACACTTACTTTGGTATCAGAGTGTCTTACAGGTACAGCCCCTTTTTTTTTCTCTCAACCGTCCCAAAGTTCAAGCCTCACAGTTGCTGGCCACCTGTTATGCTCGATCAGGTGTAAATGTCCCTTAGATTATCTTTGAGTAGTAGGTTTGATTATTATGATTATAGACGTTATATTCTTCCTTTTTGTATTTTGGTTTGAGTACCCCAATGTTCAGATTTTGAATAAAAAATTGCTTATAAAAATAAACATACGTTTTGAAATTATTATTCTAAGCATTGCAATAGTGTATTTTTTTTATGCTGTGATTTTAAAACTGATAAATATAAAAGAAATTGATTTTTATTAAAAATAATTATTTATAAATTTTGCAGTGTAAATTATTATATAATGGGATTTAGATATTCTAAGAAAAGTTAATAAACACAAGAAAAATAAAAATAATAGACTGGAAAGGAAATAAAGAAATTACTTGCGGAATATATGAATAAATGTGATTTCATTGAAAGTTATGAATGGAATGTAACATATTATAGTAAAATAAATATTAGAAGTTCTAGATAGTTATAATTAAAATAGTAACACAAAAAGTTTTGTTTTATTTTGCCTTTTTTGAACATTTTGAAAAATATTTTGTTCATTCTGAAACATGTAACGTTCTAGTATAGATGTTGTCTATAGGTATATATTGTTTCTTCTAATTACTTTTGTATTGCATAAAAAAAGTTGAATTTGAAAACTTTGTTTGACCATTTTATTTTAGACATTGTAACAGAGTTTTTTTTTATTATAAGGAAAATAATTGGGCTCATTTCCAATGCATATTTGCAAAAATTACACATAATATGTAGGTAAAAATTCACAATATAGATATGGATACTGATAATTATTCATTAAAATAAACGGATATAAACACAAATAAGAGTACCTTAGAGCACCCACACCGGGGAGTGCTTCACAAAGCTCAATGTATGGTGTGTCAGTAAATTCAAAATATGTATGTGCATAAGTAGTAAAAACTTGCAAGGGGTGCTTTGTTTGGCACCGTAGTAAAACAATCTTTTGAATAATTTTGAAACAATAAATATAATAAAATATATATAATATTAATAATAAATGTATAACAGCTATTTTTTCAAATAAAGATGATAGTCAAATTTTTTACAACAGCTCTTTTTTAACGGTAAGTTTTTTCCCTATATATATTTCAATAAAAAATTTTAAAATTACACTTCAAAATTTTATTTCAACATTTTTTTAATGAATCCCAACCACCATAATTCTTGGTTCAATTTTATACAAAATGGTGGCATCCCTTCTCTTATTCCAAATCATCAAAATATATTTATATATTAAGGTAAAATATAAATTTAGAATATATTGTAAGTTTAGTGAGACCCATTTTAAAAATTTTAGATGAATACTATGGATATTCGAAAAATATAGTTGAGTGGTTTAAGTGATTGAGAAATGTGAAGTAATATATTTATATATTTTTATTTTTATATACACGTATGTACTTATCAATTTAACAAAATGCATTACTATTAAACTTATACGCATTTTAATATAAATAACATTCTTGACTTTTTAAAATGTTGTTAAAATTTTAAAATGACATAATATATTATAATTGATCAATAATGTTTTACTGGAAATATGCGTAAACAGATATGAGTATGATTACTTAAATATTCATAGGATACGAGTACGAGTATAAATTTTAGATATCCATAAGATACGAGTACGAGTATAAATTTTGGTGCCCACGCAAGTATGAGTTTGGCTATAGTGATTTTTTCAAACCGCAAATATAGAAACGTGTACTATACTATCCTTCTCTAACCTGCCCCATTGACATCCCTATACATGTTTTAAAATTGATAAATGTGAATGGAATTTTTTTCTATTAAAGATAATTTATTTATATGTTTGGGGATTAAAATATTATAAAATTTATTTTAAGTTAATTTGTAACATTTAAAAACTATTTTAATTTTTTTATTGTTTTATACAAATTATATTTTATTATATAAAATATAAAAAAAAAAGTTAAATTTGAATATCTTGTTTGACCATATTATTTTAGGCATTATAATAAGGTATTTTTTTTCTCACTGATTTTAAAAATAATAAATATGAATGCAATTTTTTATTAAAATTATTCTATTTATATTTTTGGAATAAAATATTATAGTATAAATTGTGAAATATATAAATATAGTTAAATAAGGTAGGAATGAAACTTTACAAATTATGCTGAATTGAATATTATAAAATTTAAATGGATAGTTTTTAAGAGTGTCATGTCAGATTTTAATTAATGTGATAAGTTAGATGATGAGTTGTCGATAAAATAACACACGGCTTAGAATTGATATATTAAAATTAAAATAGATTATAGATTTTTTCTTATCCACTTGAGTCATTAGTGTCATAGTCCCCAATTCATTTATTTATTTATTTATTTATTTATTTATGCGGTTTGTTATTCTTACATCCAATTATACACTAAATATTTACATTAAATATTATTCACCATATTTATACAGTGAACAATATTTTTCTAAAATAAAAAATATATTTATAAAGAGTAATTTGAACAGTGACGTGAACAATATTGATGAATAGTGCTCATGAATAGTATATTAACAGTAAAATTTAATGGTGAAATAAAGTTGGTCAATGAAGTATAAAAAGTTGGTTAATGAAGTGATGAAGTTGATTAATGAACGCTTAGATATTAAAAATAGTTTAGTAGAAAAACAAAGTTGGTTAATGAAAAGCAAAATGTTGGTTAATAAAGTTAGTTAATAAACGTACATATATTAAAAATAATTTTTAGTAATAAAAGAAAATTGATTAATGAAAAGTGAAATGTTGGTTAATAAAGTTATGAAGTTGGTTAATAAACGTCAAGCTTTTTACCAATTATGAAGTTGGTTAAAGATATTTAAAATGTTGGTTAATTACATTTTTTCATCCGCAACCCCTTAATCTAAATAAAAAACATTAAAAAAAATTATTTTTATATTTTTTTAAATAAATAAATTATTATTAAATATTTCATTTTTCACTGTATTAGTGAATAGTGAAATAGAATATAGGTGTAGGATTTTGGTATGTGAATAACACTTTTCTTCATTTATTCATAGATTTGTCTTCTCATTTTTCTAATCTTTTTTTTTTTGCTTTGAAGGGCATAAGCCCGAAACTAGACAACGGCAAACTGTGTTAAAGGAGAAACATGAATATCCTTTAGATAAATTTTATATATGTGCTGAAAACATTTTTGATAAAGTCGACTCCATCTAAGTAAGTTAATGTCTATCTTTAGAAAACCGTCTGCATATTTATTTCCTTCACGAAACACGTGAGAGATAAGAATGTTTGGATTATCTTCTGTCGTGTTTTTGATTTTCCAAATGAGATTCCACCCCTGTCCAATGTTGTTAACCTTACTTGTTACAGCTTCGACAACTTTTAAGCCGTCCAAATTCACAACTAAACAACTACAGTCTCTAGCTTGAGCTTCTTTTAAACCCTCAAGCAAACCCAAAACGTTATTGTAAAATCCTACATTTACCATTTATTTTCAAGAAACCTGCTATCCAACTGTCACTATGGTCTTGAAACACACCGCCGCACCCAACAAAGCCATCAGCCTGAACTACTACATCAACATTAATACAAATCCACTCTATTTTTAGAGGGTCCCAACAAAGATGCATTCTCCTGCTTGGTTTAACTCTGATAATTAATTGCATCATCTTGATCCATAATTTCATAAGGCAAATCGCAAGGCGTTATGAAATATAGATTATGCAACCTTTGATTTCTCCAATGCCAAATGTTGTAGCAAGATGTCGCCCAGACTTCCTGCCAGTTATCGTTCATTTTACCAAGCTTATTCGTCATGTTAGATTCCATCCAATCGTGCAAGGTTAGCTGTAAAAAATAGTCCATGCAGTTACTATGAACCTGATGCATCAAGATATCTTTAGAAATTTTGCAGTCTCTAAGAACATGAATGCTGGATTCCACCTGGTCAACAAAGTCTCCACACAAATTATCTCGCATATTCAGGATGCTAAGGTATTGACTGATTTTAAGCCCATTATGGTGTCTCGTCTAAACAAAAGTTTGAATTCTCTCTGCAACGTTCAGCCTCGAAATACCCTTCCAATGATCCCTATATTCCTCATTACCTCCATTATATTTTCAAATATGCTTGACATTGTGAAGTTTCCATATGATGTTAAACCCCATATACAAGTATCATCTTCATTATGGTTTTGACTCGGTGAAGAAATCGCAAGGAATTTTTCCAACAAATCTTAGTGGAACAAATTCCTGAACATGTTCCAATTCCACTTTCCATCTGCAGTTCTTAAACCAGCTATAGTGAAAAACTCTGAGATTTCATTTGATTGACCTTAGGACTTTTACATGTTAACGGGACCCCAAGGCATTTTCCTAGCTCAAATATTTCCTTGAGACCTGATACTTGAGTAATTTGTCTTTTAAGATGAACTGTAATGTTTTTTTAAGAACATGATGCTAGATTTATCAACAGTAATCTTTTGCTTAGAGAGTTCACTAAATTTGTTTGGAACATCCATAATGCATTTTATTTGATTCTTAGAGGATCTACCAAACAAAAGTAAATCATCTGCAAACATCAAATGAGAAATCTTTGGACCATTTCTACCAGCTTTCATACAATCTCACTTCCCTTCTCCAACTGCATCATATATCATACGAGAGAGTTTATGTAGGCACAAGACAAAGAGATAGGGGGACACAGGGTCTCCCTGTCTTAGGCCTTTCTTTGCAGCAAAATACTAACTTGTCTCACCATTCCAAAGCACTCTCATCTTGACTGAAGTGATAACATGCATTATAATCTCCCTCATATTTTCAAGGATTCTAATCTCCACTAAGACATAATGCATAAAATTCCAATTAATCATATCATAAGCCTTATCAAGATATAATTTTATTACAAAGAAACTCTTCTTACCCTTAAACCTATTCATACTATTTATCATTGGAAGGCTACCAATGTGCTCTCATGAATGTTCCTCATAGGAATAAAACGAGTTAGGCCTGGGGATATAATAGTACTCATGGATCTTTTTAATCTGTTAATAATAATTTTGCAATGGATATAGGACGAAAATAATGGACATATTGGGGGCGATAAGTTGTTTCAATGAGGCAAGGATCATTTTGATTTGCCTCAGCAATTTGAAAGGGATTTCCCCACATGTTCTTGATAAACCTGGAGACATTGTCTCCAACAGTTTCCCACGATTTTCGGTAGAAACCTGCAGGATAACCATCTGGGCATGGGGGCTTCAAACGAGCCATATCATACAAGTCCCTCTTCACTTCCTCCTCAGCCAACTCTTTATTCAGGTGATTTAAAGTGAAATCCTATATTCTTGAGTAGGAACTAGTTGTCTAACTACATTCTACATTCTCCACATGAGTAGTGTATAAAGTCTGATAAGTATCATTGAAAAGTTGCACTACAAAAACGCACATGAATTGTGGGGGTTATTATTGGAACTAGAGGGGGTTTTTGACCTCAGCTAATTGTTTTAAGGGAGTTATAAAAATCGCCGCTTATACAATTCCCAGAATTTATTTGCGGCAATTCTCAATGGTCGCTGATATCGATGAGGTTTTTACTCTTTTTGGAAAATCAAAATATTTTAGATAAAGTTGAGTTAAAATATTGATTATTGGTTAGGAAATAGTGTTATAATCTAATTTGTTATGTATCATGACTCGGCGAGCTAAATGACAAGTGGACCCGACGAACTAACTCGATGCACAAGGTTGATCATACAATAAATGTCTGATTGGTTAGAAATTTATATATTACAATAGTTGTTGTTGTAAAAAGGCGGGCAAAATACTCAGCTGTTTGTAATTACAACTACTTAGAGCTTACTTGAAGCAATGGGTGTCGCTCACTTCCCTTGCACGGGCAGGAGGCATCTCATATTTTCCTAAACTCATTAAATTATGCAGGAAGATGGTCGGAAGGACTTACATCTTATCTAAGAGTTTAAACTCTCAATAAAAGAGCAATAAAAAGCTATGGTCAAAGAAGTTAGAATATCTAACTGTGATAGCTTTTGATCAAAGCGCTTCATCATGTTTCTCAAGCCTCACACTTGGGGGTTGTATAGGTATCCCGGTTAGGAAGATTGTTAGAAGAGCCTAGAGATGTCAGACTCTCGGAACTCGGCACATATTATGTTTAACAAAATTTAAGATGTCACAAATCGTAAATTAAACCCTGGGTTGGCAACAGGAAGGTTTGGGTTAGTAGGGGAATGACCGAGTTTGCAGCTGAATGGTTTGGGATCCCTGGGTTGGCATCAACGTGGTTTTCATGGTTGTCCATTTTTCTAGTAAGGAAGCTACTAAAAATAAGAAAACAACAAGCATAAGAACATATGAGTGAGTCAGAAACCCTTTCTAATCATCATTCACGGCATGAAATCGAAATCAAAAATGAAAATTAAACTAGTTTTACGTCACATTTTTTATGTAACAACCTACTACATTGTTGTATAATGTGAGCTAATGTCTCTGCCGTTTGTAAAATATCTCATTTAGATCTACTAAAAGAAGTAAAAGGTGTCGTCCTTCTCCCATGCGTGGGCAGGAGGCGCCCTACTCTTATTAGGTCTCAAAACTAGGTAGAATTCAAACAAAATGTAACACCACTATAAATAGTAGGAAGACAACTCGGTTAACCTCGCCTTTGGGTAAAAGGGCTCTGAACCGCGAAGACAATTCGGTCAACCTCGCCTTCGGATAAAAGGGCTCTGAACCAAGTGGGAAACTCGATCAACCTTTCCTCCTGGTAAAGGGGATCTGAAATGGTACCAAGTCATGTTAACCATACCTCTAAACAAATTCCATGTTAATATACATCTCGCACCAAGGTTGACTCCCTTCGTGGTGACTCCTTGCCGAAAACGATAACTCCCATTGTGGTTACTCCTGGCAGAAACCGAGATTGACTCCCTTCGTGGTGACTTCTTTTCCGAAAACAGTAACATCCATTGTGGTAACTCCCGACAGAAACTGAGGTTGACTCCCTTCGTGGTGACTCCTTGCTGAAAATTGTAACTCCCATTGTGGTAACTCCCGACAGAAACCGAGGTTGACTCCCTTTGTGGTGACTCCTTACTGAAAACAGTAACTCCCATTATGGTAACTCCCAGAAGAAACCGAAGTTGACTCTGTGGCAAATCCTTGCCATATGGTAACTCCCCTTATGGTAATTCCCGAGTAAAAATTGAGGTCATTCTCTTTGTGTTCATTCCCTATTGAAACTGTGAGCATAAAGGGGAAAACTACTGAAGTTCATCACAAATGCAATCTGAAGAGGTTATATAATTTGGGTAATAAAACTTAACCCCATGACTTGGGGTTTGGTATAACATTCGGGTAATATGAACCCATTCCGGGCAAAGTAAATAACTTGTAGCTTTTGGTGCAATTCGGCTATAGGTCGAGTACCATAAGTTCGAGTACTTGGGGCTCGTCGGGATGAGATTGAGCCCGACAGTACCAGGAATTAAATAGTATAAGCATCGTAACTTGTCATAGTATCGAGTTACCCAAATGCAAACACTCGGGTTTTGTTTGGTAACGATGGACTTTGGAAATACTAGGAAGTTGCTAACCTTACGAATAGAATATTTAAATTGCAAAGGCATTCCAAGTATTCTTCTCCACGTACATTTTTATTCGTACTCGAATTTATGCAGTAAATAAAGGTTTTAAACTACTATCGTCTTGGGGATCTTAAAAACACCATCGCTGATTTCATAAATTAGCCAAAAGTAATGTAAAATTGGGTATCTTATATCCTGACACTTACTCTTATGGGCTTCGTACTCGAGAGACCCAACTTGGGAATAGACCGCTTCGCAGGTATTCATACATTTATAAATAAGAAAAAGCCAAGAATTAACAGACGAGCTCTCTCAATTATGTCTCAACCCGGACAAGGTACTTCATTTCAATGAAATTTTGTACGCGAAAGGTTTCGCCTATATCCCGAGATAAGCACTCAAGGATAAAGATAAGTGAACTGAGTCTATAAGTCGCTTGGGGCTCTAAATAATTATGAATCGATAAAAAGAAAACTATGACTTTAAAGAGCCCACCTGGTTCAATGACTTCAGACTAATCAAAGATCCATTAAGAACTTCTGACTTCTCTTATTATAAGGTTGGAACCCTTTCTCCGGACAAGGCTAAGAGAAAGAAAAAGGAATATAATATCTATAATAATGAAGGTAGTCTTGCAAGAACTAGTTGAATATAAGTGCAAGAAATTATGGGGCTCTTTATAACCGAACACTTCATCCTAGCAACGAGACTCGTGCTCGGGGGCTTGTTATATTCCCCATAATTCTTCTGACCGAGTATTGTAACCAGATATGCTGATTGGTGCTGAAGCGATAGAGGACGACTAGTTGTACCCGGCCAGGTTGTGCCTGTGCCTATGCAGGCTTGTGCCTGGTCGGTTTTGTGCTTGTGCCTGGCCGGGTTGTTCCAGGCTGAGTTGGTTGGTTATCCAAGTACAATTACGAAACTCAATAGATAAGCAGTTACGAACGTTACAAGCCATTATGGGCAGTTATGAACATTACAAACATTTAATGGGTGGTTACGAATATTATGGCCATACAGACCCATTAAACTGTGACTATTGATGGGAGCTAGATCTTACACTATAAAAGGACATTCATATTAGAGTAAAAGGGATTTGCAACCTTCACTATGTAGACATAGAGGGGCTCCCGTAAGAGGGATAAGCCAGACACTATTTTGAGTCAATACCTATCATTATGATAACATCCAAATCCTACAAAATCTATCCACATATATATATATATATATATATATATATATATATATATATATATATATATATATATATATATATATATATATATATTGTTTGTACTTTGTCCCTTTAACCTCTTTTGAGTGGGTTCAAATCCTGCTGGAAGAGGTAAACATAAAGGATAAAAAATGTATTTTATCTTTTTTTATTGAAAAAACTTATTTTAAACTATTTTAAAAAGTTGTTTATTCTTTTAAAAATTAACATTGTTTTTTACTTTTTAAAAATATTTTTTGTTTATAAGTTTTTTTTCGAGTTTTTTATTTTATTTTTTAAAATAATTTTATTTTATTTGAGGTCTTATAGTCCCCATTTAAATTTGGGAAATTCTAATTCCACCCCATGATTTTTTAGTGCACTAAATGATCCTCAAAACCGGAAGTATATTTCCGGTACGTACCATAATTGACATTAACGTTGGAACTAACCGAAAATACAACTACGGTATGGAACCGCATATATATTTTTGGTTCGTGGGACACCTAAAAGGCGCGCTGCCTCTTCCTCTCCCATTACAGTTTCAAAAATAAAAACAAAACACACCCACTCTCTCAAAACTCTCTCAATTTCACTTTCACTGAATCAACCGCATTTGCAACCGAAGTCGTTCTAAGGTATCAAGCATCAATGTATCAAGCATCCAACAACAATCAAACAACAACAATCAATCAAGTAAGTTGATTTTGAAATTTTTACAGTTTATGTAAAATCCACTTAAATGTTTGTTTTTGGTTAGAAATTAGGTATTTGTGGTTGTTTTGAACATTATACATCATTTCTAAGGTGTTAGAGATGTCTTTTAAATGATTAATGTCCGCTAATTTGATTTTTGTAATGGGGTGGGTTAACATTGACGCACCTCTGAAACCGCAAATATACCTCAAGTTTTCAATCAATTTTAACAATAAATGGTGCGCACCGAAAATATATTTCCGATTTTAAAGGGACATTTTAGGAATTGCATAGGATATTTCTTTAAATCATGGGGTGGAATAAGAATTCTCCTTAAATTTTGAGAACTTATAATTTTGGGCCCTATGTATTTTTCAGAGCTTAGTATTTTTGAATTTTTTTAGACCCTCTTATTATGGGGCTAGGGCCCAAATTAAATGGCCCCCTATTGACCGCTCTAACTCCGACACAGACACTAACAATATTATTCATCAAACAATCATTAAGAAATTGCTACACCAGACAATTATTAAGAAATTGTTATATGTATTGTCTCTCTAAGTTGTGTTAATTGAAGATAACATTTAATATTAAAAAGACAGAAAAATTATTTTCAAATAATTATACTCTCTGATCATTATTATAAATAAATTTTATTTTTGTAGTTCGTATCTCGATTATATATGAATTAGATTCATCAATTATCAAATATATTTAAAAAATCAAATTTATTTATAATAACAAGCAGAGGGTTTACTATTTAACCCTTATTTTAATCATCATAACATTTTACATCTTCCATTGTCTTTTCATTTTCAACAAATTTTAAAACAACATTAATATAAGATAAGATCATCATTAAACAAAATTATGTATATGAACATGTGAACTTCCCTTTGTCATTTTCCTCTCAGATCAAGCTTTTCATCTGTTCCTTAAGCTTTTCCCTTCCTTTTTCAGTTCACTTTTTCTCTATCTCAGCAAGCATGCAGAAAATAAAGGAACTTTCTTTGATCAGAAATTTTACATAACGACAAAAAGAGATAACAAACTGGCCACCTTACCACACCTCACCACACTCCCATCATTTTCTTCTCATTTGTATTGGTTTTGGTACAACATAAAGTCCCATTGATTAACATATTTTGTAATATTTGTAGTACAATATGTGACAACCGTTACATTACTTTTCTTTTTGATAATGAAAGAAATATGCTTATCTCCTAATTCAACCAAAAACATTTAGACAAAGGGAAACTCCACAAAAGCTCTACTACTTTATAAGTGTACAATGCCTTTATGCCTTAGCTTTTTCATTCCTTTTGAGGTAAAATCGTGGCTTTCCTTTCTTTGTAACAAGGTCTATTTTGTTACCTAGTCACTTGTTTCCTCGTTATTGGTTAAATGTTAGTGCTCTAGTGGGACTCAATGCAAATAGAATGCCATTTTCATGATACACATTGGTTGTACAAGACAAGTATATATCAGCTCAAAATATGAAAGAGTTCAAATAAGTTTAGGAGCCTTTTCCCCCCACAATATGTATAGGGTGGTGCTTACAAGTTTGGGTTCATGACTATGTTCTCATATCCCACCCCCCTTGATCTTGGTTCAATTGCGGTATACAACTTCAACTATAAAATAATCGTCTTAAATTTTTTATAATTCTATATATGAGTTTTAATTTAGTCACACATCAATGGTAACAAAAAAATTTGTCTATATGATATGACAAATGTGTAACGAAATCTTATTTAACTGGTTTAAATTTTAAATTCTATATTATACTCTTGTAACATTAACATATATGTTTTTTTTTTTTCAAAATGAATTGTAGGACATTGTTTAGAGACCCGGTGACATGGGTCCATCCATGTTCTTAACACTGTATACAGACTAGTCCATTGTACCTACCTAAAAAATGGTACTACTCATTGAAGCATGGTGAAAACATATGTATCTCTCTTCAACCCAAAAACAATCTAATTTGTAACTATCTGATATTTATTTCATTTTTGAATCCTTTAGTTGTTAGGAAAAATAAATTGGCTTATGATTAAAGACATGGTGCAAAATGAGGCAATTGGTGGAGGACACTCACCAACTCTCACTTGCTTGCCGACGAGAGTAGAGAACGTTGAAATAAATGTTTTCAATATTCCTTTGTCATGCACATATATCAATTTTTGTTATATTTTTTATGTTTTCACAAATATATCACATTTTTTTGTACCAAAAAAATATTATAGCACATTTTACTTTGAGGCACGCCTTTAAATAAATTGAATAAAGAAAATGTTAAAATAATTAGGTATGTTTTAACATGCTAGATCCGTTCTAATTTTCATTTTATCTGTTTTTTTTTTAAACTGGTCAAAGTTTTAAACCCATTCTTTAATATATCCGCCTAATTCACTATATTTTTTAACAGATTTTTGTAATACAGATATTAACATAAATTTTTATAATTTTAAAGTTAAAGATGGACAATGTCCATGTGCCAGTCCTTATTTTTTATTGGGTTAATACTTATTTTCTCTCCTGCCATATAGGGCTCGTTTGAAAATCTCTCCCTGCAAAATAAAATGCATGAATTCCCCTAACAATTGGAGATTCTCTCATTTTAAACCTTGTAAAATTTATGTTTTTAAAACCAACCTTACCACTTGAAGGACTCTATCATTTTGAACCCTGTAAATTATTTTTTTAGTAAAAACATCCTTGCCCGTCATATTGCATAGGGTTTAAAATGACATAATCTTCAAGTTTATAGGGATTAAAATGATCGAATCTTCAAATGACAAGGTTGGTTTTAAAAATAAAAATCTTATAAAATTTAAAACGAGAGAATCTTCAAATGGTAGGGGAATGTATGAAAGTTTATTTTGCAAGAGTTTTTCAAACGAGACCTATACGACACGACAGGGGAAAAATAGGTATTAATCTTTTATTTATGGGAGGACAATGTTTTTAACACATACCCTAATTAATGTTTGCTTCGCACATCCTTTTTGTTTTTTGAATTTCTATAAAAATAAAAATTAAACAAGACGGAAGATTTTTCAATCCAAATAATAATAATAATAATAATAATAATAATAATAATAATAATAATAATAATAATAATAATAATAATAATAATAATAATAATAATAAGGCACTAGAGTAGTATATAACATGGGTAACCAAAATAGTTGTTTGTTTTTTATAATAATGTAAAGAAATTCAATATATTACGAATATAAAAATCAAATATATGAAATTTTGTTGAATGAAGTGTACTTAACAAATTAGTTGAACTCATACCACTAAGATTATTAGCCTAAAATAGCCATCATTGAAGATAGTGAAGTAGGCCACCATCTTCTTCTTCTCTGCAGTGACCTTGGATCTCTGTAGAGCCTTTACGGTGTGACTTTTCCACATTTGTCCTATATTTTGACACTTATCATACTCTATCATTGTTTCTACCCTCACCAAATCCCAAAAGGTAACAACCCTTTACAAAAGCCTAGAACCATAGCACGAAGCATATAACATTAATCATTGGTGTATTAGTCAAAAAGAACAGCCTCATTAGTCAAAAGCCTCATTCTTTACTCAAATGGGTTTGGTTTTCTTGTGGTCATTAATGGTTCTGTTTAAGTTTTAACCTGTATTATTAGGTGCAAGTAATCAAAGAAACTTGATGCTTTTGTTGGTACTGAAAAAGGGAAGGTTTTTTTTCCTATGCTGAAATGCTACTAGAGTACAAAGCAAGTCAAGTTCAGTGAAGATTCTGGTGGAAAAGTTTACATTTTGGTTAAGAAAGTGTTGCTAATGGGGCTTGAAGGTTTGATTCCAAGGCATAATCGTTCAAAGAGGTGATTCTCTAGTTAATGGACCTTTTATGTCTTTTTTTTATCTTGATTGTGCAATTTATGTAAGAGGGGTTTCTAAATTTTCTGGAAAATGGAAAATAAAGCTTTCACATTTATGTCAATTTTGGTCTATTTTTTTCTTTTGGGTATAGTTTTGTATACCCTTTTGGATTTTGGGGAGAAGGGTTCATAACTCTTGAAAAGGGTATCTTAAAAGTTAAAATACAGTTTTTATTATGTGAATGAATATTCTAACTTGTTGTATATCAATTGTGTTTTACTGTTTTTATATTTATATATGGCAGCTTTCCTGATAAGAAAACAGTCCAGGAGGATATTTCAGATAGCCTTGAGACTTCAGATCAAACAAAGCTGGTATAGTAAATCACTTTTCTATTTCATCTAGAAAGTTGTCATCACTTTTTTTCTAGCTTTTTTATCTTGTGAATTTAAAGGTAGAATCCTTATAAACACACTGTTAAAAAATTTTATAGTCAATCAATTATTACCAATCATATATGTGACATGTTTGAACACTTTAGATTGAAGGTGTGTCTGGTGTTCGACACTATTCGACATTGATAGATATGATTACATACAATTACTTGCATTTTTCAAATTATTACTGGTATCGACGTGCTAGTATCATATAGTGTCTGAAGTTTGTGTTAATGGTTCATAAAAAATTTTCATGCCTAAAGTATGGGCTTGATCTGGTTCCAGGATGCAGGTTATGTCACGGAATGCAGTGAAGCTAATATTAAACAAACCCCCGTGAATAATGTTCGAAATACTCTGAAGCAAGAGGTACATTACCAGAACTCTTAATTTCAATTTGCATACATATTTTTTGCAGTTCGGTTCAACCGGTTATTTTGTTTTAACTGTGTTTTCCAATTATCTATGTCTATTCTGTGGCAGATTTTACAATTAGAGAAAAGACTAGAAGACCAATTTAAGGTTAGATGCACATTAGAAAAGGCACTTGGATACCGACCTATATCTCTTGTTAATCCAGATGACATGACAATACCCAAGGTTGGAATTTCTTCAATGAATTTTAACAATCTTCTTTATCAGTTGTTCGCAAATTGCTTTTTGTCTGATACGAGTTTATTTCTTACTCTAGCCAACCACAGATTTAATAAAGGAAATTGCGGTTTTAGAGTTAGAAGTTGTATATTTGGAACAATATCTTCTCTCCTTATACCGTAAAGCATTTGAACAACAACTATCTCCCGCCGTGGCTCCGTCTACTGTGGAGGAAAGCGAAAAGTCTCCTCCTCTAATAACACCTAGAGATAGATTCCTTGAAGTTTCTCCATCTCTAACAATAAAAGGATGTTCTGATGTACAATGTATTGATCCCAAGGTTGATAGTATTAAAAAAGAATGTAATGAATATGGACTCGAGACTCCGGATAAAGAATGCATTGTATATCATCCAGAAGAAAAACATTTAGACTCTGGTGTTCATCGTTGTCACTCCTCGTTATCTCAATATTCAGCAAGAGTATCTCCTCCAGAAGAAGCGTTGACCGATTCTTTACGCGCCTGTTATTCTCAACCCTTGTCTATGGTGGAGGTAAATCTTGTTTCATGGAAAATTCTTTTACTTGTTTTTGCTGCAATCATACCATTCTGTTTGTAACTATATCAGTATTTAAAGCAGCGAGAACGATGCTTTCGGAGGCTTTCTTTTGACTTTGGCTTGATTTGTTGTATGCAGTTTGCGGAAAACGTTGATGCTTCAACAAAAATAATCAGTCTAGCAGAACATCTCGGTACTCGAATATTTGATCATATTCCAGAAACAGCTAATAGGCTTTCTGAGGATATGGTTAAATGTATTTCAGAGATATATTACAAACTTTCAGACGCACCTGCAACAAATCCCGGCCTTTCATCTCCCAGTACTTCAACAAGTGCCTTTTCTATTGGAGATCAAGGAGACATGTGGAGTCCAGGATTCAAAAATAACTCGTCTTTTGATGTAGAGTTAGAAAATCCTTTTCATGTTGAAGGACTCAAGGAGTTTAGCGGGCCTTATAGCACCATGGTTGAGGTATCATGGATTTATAAAGTGAACCAGAAATTGGGTGATACAGAGCAGTTGCTCCAGAATTTCAGGTGAGTATATTAATATCTAATTGTTCGGTATGCCTTATAGCATACTCTCAATACTCTCAGGACCCAAGCTTTCACCAACAGGCCAACCCTTAGGAGTTAGTTATAATGATCATCTACTTCTATGTTGTTTCAGGTCACTTATTGGTCAATTAGAAGAAGTAGATCCGGGGAAGTTGAAACCCGATGAGAAGTTAGCTTTCTGGATCAACGTACACAATGCTTTAGTGATGCATGTAATAATTATTTTCAAAACCATGTTACCCTTTATTACATTTCATTTCTCTCACTCGGTTAATTGGTCTAGAATCTGTTCTTTGGTTTCTAATAGGCTTTTTTGGCTTATGGAATTCCACAAAACAATGTCAAAAGGGTCCTTCTTCTATTAAAGGTAAAAAACCATTAGTAGCTTTACTAGTCAATTTGACTACGAAACCGAGTCTATCTGCTTTAGATATATTGCTAAATGTATTACTCTTTACAGGCTGCATATAATGTTGGAGGTCATACCGTCAGTGCAGACACAATACAGAATACTATACTCGGGTGTCGAATGTCTCGTCCTGGACAGGTGCATATTACAGTTCCAACCCTTCCCTGTTAAAAAAGTATTTTGTTCAAAAATTTTTATTGATTGAAGATCTTCTTCTAAGTAGCTTGGTTCCTCTTGCAGTGGTTCCGCGTGTTCTTTTCTTCAAGAACTAAATTCAAAGCTGGAGATGGACGACAAGCATTTGCAATCGAGCAGCCTGAGCCTCTTCTTCACTTCGCACTTTGTTCTGGAAACCACTCTGATCCAGCGGTACTTATCTCATTTCTCATATGTACATGTACTTTTCTTTTGTTTTTGATTTCTCCATTTTTAAAATACTCTGATGCTATCTTCTCAATCTACTGTCTACACCGTGGCTGATTGAGTTGTTTGATCTTGTACCAAATTTATGACAGGTACGTGTATATACACCGAAGAGAGTGCATCGAGAATTAGAAGTTGCGAAGGAAGAGTACATTAGAGCCACGTTTGGGGTACGCAAGGACCAGAAAATACTTCTACCCAAGATTGTAGATTCATTCTCCAAGGAATCGGGTTTGTCCCATGCCAGTCTTATGGAGATGATCCAACACTCTATACCTGAATCTCTGAGAAAAAGTATCAAGAAATGTCATCTTGCAAAATCCGGAAAGAGTATAGAATGGATTCCACACAACTTTACTTTTCGATATCTCATACCTAAGGAGCTGGTAAAATAATTACTTTGTAACATTATGGGAGACTATATGCAAATGTTTGATCAATTAGTATGTATTCTTTTGTGATTTGGATTTGGTGTAGTAATTGTGTCACGCAGTTTTCGATCTCTACTGTTTGATCTCAAACTAACAAGCTCATCACATATTAACGGCCGAGATCTAAAACTGCGTGCAACTGCGTGTTTTGTGTACTGCAACAGATCCTGATCCTTTGTACAAAATTGACAGGGTAGCAGTAACAGATAAATCTAATATTGCAACATGTAGTGATAGCATTTTGCATTTGTAATATGTTTTGTCATGTTATTTATTGTAGTATCTATAATTGTTGTAGTTTATCACAAGAGTTGAAATTCTGCTATAAGCAATGTAAATGATTTATTGTTACAATCTATTGTCAATTGGATCTTTTTTGCAGTTCAACATGGATTTTAAATTGAGATTCAAATTGTGAATCCAAAGACCTATTTTTCTTATCATAAATCAAATCTTATAAAATCAGCTTGTGTTTTTTTTTTTGGAAAGTCTTCATATCATGTAGCATGGGTACATATTAGAGAATAAATTCAAAATAGAGCTGGTTTGTAATACTATAACATCTTATTAAATAGAGTTAGTTATAAAGATATAATTATCTCCTAGAGTTTGTTAAGTGAGTCTACTCCTATTGTATTTGAATTAATCCTGAATATTGAAAGTCTGCCTTGCATTGATTTGAGTAAGTACCATGGAATATGACATTTCTAGAAAAATTAAGGTACGGGTATTTACTATAAGTTTTTTTAAAATATAATTATAAAATTAACATAAAATGATTATATTGTTAAAAAAATAATATAAAGGAATTATATTATCTAAATAAAGGTTAAATATACGGTGCCTCCTATCATTAGAGCGAGTTTTATTTTACACTCCTATTAGTTTTTTATTTTTAGAATTCCCCTTATAAAACACATTTCATTTTTACTCACCTTTTTTCACATGTTTCACTGACTTGACAATTATCTATTTGCTGATTGGATTAAATGAATTGCCATGTCATAATGAAATAAAAAACAAAATAGAAAACATTTTTGAACATGCCTTTCCTATTTACCCCCCCCTTGAAATGTTAGGGTTCACATTTGAAAACCACTACTGAAGAAGACGAATAAGTGAAAAAGACGAAGAAATGGATGACAACGGCGAAGACGCAGGCGAAACAACACATGTTAGTTTGAATTTGTGTCATTGCTACTTGAATCGAACATGCATTTGCAAATTTTTATTAGTTTCGTGTTTGATTTCAGAACATGCAACTGTTTAATGTTGTCTTTCACCATGGAGGAGAATTTGTAAGATTGATTGATGGTTAAACTATATACAGGGGTGGTGTTTCAACAATAGTTTATGGACAACCCATTAAAAAGTGGACAATGAGTCACATTCGTAATATGGTTAATGGGTGGGGTTACTTAGTTGGGTCGTATAGAATATGGACCAAAATCACTGACATACATGAAAACTTTTTTCAAATTAAGAATGATGGTGATGCTTATGATTTCTCTTCTTATGCTTGTGTGAAGCAAGTGGATGGGGAAATGTTTGTGGAACATGATCTTTGTGGTATAAAAGTAACAATTAGGAGGTCTAGGTGTGTGAATGAAATGGTTGAGTTAGATGTAAGTGATGAAGAGGGAGTTGAAGGGTTGAATGACAGTGAGGATGAAAGAACCATTGTTATTGCAGATGGATTCGATGAAATTAATGTCACTATACCAATTAGTGATGGTCCAATAATAGTTAGGTTGTTACCTTATCCCAAAAAGAGTAAATGTGAAAATGATGACTATGTTAGTGAAGAGCTTCTAAGCTCTGATTCAGATAACTCTGAAGATGAAAAAAAGTAGAGGTTTGAGAAGTTCAGGAAAGAGCAATTTAATAAGAATTTTAAGTTTAAGTGGGGGTATGGAGTTCATTTCCTTAGATGACTTTAGGGAGTCATTCTTAAGTGGACAATTTTAAATGGTAGGAAAATAACTTTTGTGAAAAATGAGGGGTACAGGATAAGGGTAGAATGCAAGGCTAAATGTGATTTTTAATGCTTTGCTATAGGGTGGGCCATAAGCGCACTTATGCCATTAAGATTATAAATGACTCCCACACTTGTGCTAGGATTTTAGATAATAGACTTGCAAATTCAAGGTGGGTGGCCAAGGAAGCTGTGAAGAAAATGCAAATATTTGATACAATGAGGATTTGTGATATTATTCAAGACATGAGACAAAATTATTCAGTGGTAATAACTATGGCTCGGGCATGGAAAGCTAAGCTAATAGCAAATAAGATAATTAAGGGAGATTCAGACAACCAATATGTTATCTCGTGGAGATATGATGTTGAGCTGCAAAAGGTAAATGTTGAGAATACTTTCAAGATCAACATTGATAGACCAATCCCAACAATCCAGCCAAGGTATGGTTCTTTTTACTTTTGTTTTGATATGTAAAAGAGGGTTCATGAATGGTTGCAAACCATTTGTTGGGGTTGATGGGTGCCATTTGAAGACCAAATATGGAGGATAACTCTTAATAGTTGTTGGTAGGGACCCCAACGACCAATATTTCTCATTGGCCTTTGGTGTAGTGGAAACTGAAACAAAGGATAGCTGAAGGTGGTTTTTACATTTGTTAACGGAAGATATTGGAAAAGACAATAGATATGTCTTTATTTCAGATAAGCAAAAGATCATTAGTCATTAGTTTTCAATATTTTCACATTTTCAAATGTTTGTTGTGTTAAAAATTTACATGTGCATGTTAAAAGGATTCCCAATGATAATGAGACAAAATTTACTAACTCTAGTTTTCAAGCCTTTATTCAACTAGAAGGAATCATTCATGAGACATTTTGTGTAACTACTCCACAACAAAATGGACGTGTAGGGAGAAAACACAAGCATATATTGAATGTTGCATGAGCATTACGTTTCCAGTCTAATCTTCCATTACAATTTTGGGAAGAGTGTGTAGTCACTACATCACATCTCATTAATAGAACTCCCATTATAGCCAATAAAGGAAAGACATCGTATGAGATGCTTTTCAAGAAAAACCCAATTATGCACACTTGAAAGTATTTGGATGCTTATGTTACATGAAAAATTCATCAACGAAACTTGACGAATTTGGAGAAAGAGCATAAAAACGCATATTATTGGTTATCCTCAAAGACAAAAAGGATGCAGAGTATATAATCAAGACACACACAATTTTACTATATAAATGGGTATTGTGTTTTGTGAACATATTTTTCAATATGCCTTGAGACAATATGATAAAATCAATAATATAGAGAATCATACAAATCTACACACATATCAAAATCAAGTAGAAGAATAATCAACGCCTTTATTTGATCAAGTAGAATTGAAGATCCTTCAATATAGGAAGAGTTAATTCACACTCTTGATCTTCAAAAAGAACCTAATCTTATCCACGATAATAAAATCCCTTCAAATTCCAATGATGAAGCGAGAAGCATTTATGAAACAGAATAGGGTCCATCAAACCATAGACCTAACATAAATGAAGAAGGGAATATGTGAGGAAGAGATTTGGACAATGAAGAGGAAGTCATAACTGAGGGAGGGGGGGGGGGGGGGGCTAAAATTACCTCCTAGAAATAGACAAACTTCTATTCGTTTGAAGGATCATTATTGTTATGCTATAAACCCTAAATTCGCTTCATCAAAGATCAACTCTTCTTTATATATGGCTTATCCTATTTCAAAAATTTTAACTTATGATCAATTTTCACAAAACATCAAGCATACCTTGCAGCCATCACTAATGATGAAGAGTCAAAATCATATTCACAATCAGTAAAATACTCAGTATGGCGTGTGACAATGACACAAGAACTTAAAGTCTCGGGAGATAATGAAATTTGGGAATTAACTCACTTACCTTTAGTCCCTAAAGTTGAGAAGTTGCAAATGAATATATAAGATTAAGTACAAGAATACAAGAGAGATTGAAAAATACAAAACTCGATTAGTAGCAAAAGGATTCAAACAAGTAGAATGCGAAGACTTCAATGAGACATTTGCACTTGTAGCAAAAATGATTACAGTTAGATGCTTAATAACTAGCTGTAGAAAAAGAATGAGAGCTTCATAAAATGAGTGTTAGAAATACATTCTTACATGGAAAATTCAATGAAGAAATATACATGAGAACGCTTTAAGGATTCAATGTTCTCAATAAAAATATGGTTTATCATCTAAATTTTTTTTTATGGTCTAAATCAGACTTCTAAAAATTAGTATTATAAACTTTCTTTGTCCTTCCTTAGCTATGGTTTTAAAGAAAGTCAAGCAGATCATATAGCCTATAAGTATATGAATCCAACTTTATTATAGTCTTGTATTTAATTTGATAAAAAATCTTCATATTTTACTTATTTTAAGTTATGTAGCACGCCCGTTTATTATCCGGACTTTTAAGTCCGACCCGTTAAAAGTCCGAGCCTGTCACGGACTAGCTCGACCGGGTTGCAAATAGTCCGCTTATTTAATTTAATTTTTTTAAACATAAATTATAACATACTTAAAGTTATTAGTTTTTTAAATACACTCACCTAATCTCAATTAAAGAATTAGTTTATATAGATACAACATTCATTTGATTAATTTTAACTATTAATTCTTTTCTACATTTTATAATTAATAAATTATTATGTACAAATTAATTTTATTGAAGTTTAATTCTTAAATCAAATAGGGTGAGTAGTTCTTTACACTTGAATCTTAATTATTTGATTGAAATTAGGGGTGGCAAAACGAGCTTGACCCACGAGGAAAGTCCGTTTTTCCCGCACTTTTTGCAGGGCGGGACAAGGTTCTAGGCCCGCTCCTTTAATATGTCCGCCCCTCCCCGTCCCGTTTTTTTGCGGGCATGAGCTTTTTCAAAAAAA